>NC_057012.1:4903548-4904466 GCF_000002595.2 Chlamydomonas reinhardtii
GCCGCCCCTTCCCTTCCCTGCTTCCCCGCCTTGGGTTCGGTTCAGCTTGGGCTGGTATCTACACCCCTCCCCCTCCCGCACGCTCCCCATCCGCTCCCATACCCGCCTCCGAGTGCCTCCGCCGCCGCCGTGTCAGCTGCCCCGTCAGCCGCCCCCACCCATCCACCCACCCACACCCACCCACCCACCCACCCACCCACCCACCTGTGATGATGAGGCAGCGAGTGCCGCCCCGCCGCCCGTCCAAATCAATGTCGTTGGGCACCGCCGCCGCCGCGCCGCCCGCCCGAACCGCCCAGCCGCCGCCGCCGCCGCCGCCACCCGCCGCCATGCTGCCACTGAGCCTCGCCTCCAGCATTGGGTGCCGCGCGCCCTTGGCAATGAGGACAGCCCCCTCTTTGTCTTCCTCCTCCTCCTCCTCCACCACCACCTCCTCCTCCTCCTCTCCCTCTCCCACCTCTTTCCCCTCTCCCTCCGCCTGCCGCCGCCCTGCTACAGCCCCCTCCCCCTCCTCCTCCTCCGCCTCCTCCTCCTTCCCCCCCTCCCCCTCCGCCGCTACAGCCGCCCTCTCGCCTCCATCCGGCAGGAAGACGGGGCGGCAGTAGCCGGGGCTGGCTGCTACAGCCGCCAGCGCCGCCAGTGCGTCCAGCTCCGCCGCCGCCCGCACCGCCGCCAGGCAGGCGGGGTAGGCGGCGGGGCCGAATGCGGCCAGGTGCGCTGCCCAGGCCGCCGCCTGCGCCGCCGCCAGCCGCTCCTTAGCCACCGCAAGTTGCTGCGGCGCGTGCGGGGCGGGCGGGGGGAGTGGGGGAGTGGGGGAGTGGGGGAGTGGGGGGGAGTTGGATAGGCGGGTTTAGTAATGGGGTGCGTGTGGGGGTCTATTGATGGTCAAAAATCGGAGCCCACAATACTAGTACACAC
>NC_057012.1:4904591-4907428 GCF_000002595.2 Chlamydomonas reinhardtii
ACACACACAAGCACACACACACACACACACACACACACACACACACACACACACACACACACACACACACACACACGCACGCACGCACGCACGCACACACACACCCTATCCCCACCTGCAGGCCTGCGGTGACCTCCGGGGGGTGGTAGCGGTGGACCTTCTTGGTGGAGCACACCTGAGGCAGGGCCGGGCGTGGGGGGGGGGGGGGTGGAGGCGTAGGGGGGGGGGGAGGTGGGGTTGTAGATACCAGCCCAAACTTGTACGGGGATGGAGTGAGTGAGCAGGGTGTGTGGCAGTTTGTGTGCCAGTTTGTAGCGCTGCCTTCAACAATCCATCCAAAACCGACAAACCCCGGCATTGAAAATTCATTCGTGTCGAAAGCCCGTGCTAAACCCCCTTTATTTGGGATGGTATTTACAATCTCCACCCCCCCCCCCCACACACACACACACTCCCCTCCCCCCCACACACATGCCCCTCCCCTTCCCACACACACGCACGCACCTTGTGCCAGGCCCGCGGCACGCGGTCCTCCGCCCCCACCGGCACCTCTATCAGGTGGTCGCCCTGGTTCTGAACCGCCACATACGACACGCCGCCAGGCTGAAGCCCCGCAGCCCGAGCCAGGCCGGGAAGCAGCGAGGCCAGGTGGGTCTCGGCGGCACGCACCGCCCTCGCGGCGGCCCACACGCCGGCGAACCTGGCGCGCGGGAATGATGGGTCAAACACGTGTGGGGTTGGAGCATGGGTTGGAGGCGTGGGTTAGAGGGTGGGGTAGTTTATGCCATTCACAGGATAAACCATGGCCAAAATTAGGGGGAATGTAGATACCGCACACACACACACACACACACACACACACACACACACACACACACACACACACACACACACACACACACGCGCCCACACACACACACACGCACCTGGCTTTGTCTGCGAACATGCGGCTGAAGTCGTTGGCCGCCGCCGCCTCGGGATCCAGGGGGGCCAGGCAGCCGGCCAGCGCCGCCGCCAGCCCGCGACTGCCCACCTGCTCAACATACACACATGCAGCCACATGCATATGCACGCGTGTGTGTTGGCGGCAGCTAGGCACCACGGACACCCCAACTACGAGCAATGACTCCCCCAACAACCCCCAACGCGGACAGACCCGTAACTGCTGTGCTGGGCCACACATCCCCCAGCCCCCACCCCGGCCCGTCACGCGCTGCGCCCCAGTGGCCTCGCGCTTTCCGCTGGGCATGTCGAAACCGACCACATCCATCCCCCCCAGCTACTTATTATGGAGCCACACTACTTCACACACACGCCCGCTCGCTGTCACACCTGGCGCAGTAGCTGCCGTAGCAGTGGCGAGCCCACGCCCCGCTCCAGGTCCCGAAGCGCGGCCGCGTCCTGACCCCTCACGTCCTGCGCGTTTGCCGCCGGCTGTGTCGCCGCCGCCGCGGGGTTGGCGGCGCCGCCGGCGGCGGCAGCTCCATCAGCGGCGGCGGCGGCGGCCATGGACTCGGGCGTGAGGACGGGGTCGGGTAGCAGCGGCAGACCCAAGTCGGTGCGCAACTGCAGGCGAGCGCGTGAGTATGTGTTGAGTGCGGTTTTTTATGTGAGACAAAAGAGGGTATACGATCACACTGAGACAGAGATGCACACACACACACATGCACCCCACCCCCCCTCACCCATCCACCCACACCCAACCAACCATTCTCACCCACCCACCCCCCCTGACCCCCCACACCCACCCACCCCACCCCACCCCACCCCACACGCACACACCTGCTGCAGCGCCCGCAGTGTTGCCACGAACTCGGCGGGTGAGGCCGCGCCGTGCAGCGCCCGGGTCACCCCCCGCTCCACGTCAGGCAGGCGGGACAGAGCGCGGGGGAGCGCCGCCAGAGGGCCGCGGGAGGCGGCGGCGGAGCGGGCTGCGCGGCGGATGGGTGGGCGGGTGGGTGGTGTATGGGTGGGTGGGTGGGTGGGTGGCAAAGATGGTGTGCAAAGGAAGTATGGTAGGGTAGAGGTCGGTAGGAGCAGGGTGGGTGGGTGGATGGGTGGGCGGCATTACAGGTTGGGATGAGAAAGGGTATGGGTGGCGTGGGAGGGAGGGAGGGAGAATGAGGAAGGGCTGGCTGGGGGCTGGGGTGCCGAGTGCGCAAGGGCTCTCTGCATGAGGACTCAGGAGGGTATGAGGGGCGGGCATGGGTGGCAGGACAGCGGCTGCTGCCGCCACAGCATGCGCCCACCCCCACAATCCCACCCCCGCAACAAGCCCACCCCCACACTCCCAATCCCAAAACAATTACACCCCCACCAAACGTCCCCCAAAATCCCACCCCCCATCACAATCACACCCGGCCCTCCAGTCAGCACACCCACACCCCCGCACCCCCGCACGCACCCACCAGTCATCACCACGAATCAGTCCTCACCCCCGCACCCCCGCACCCCCGAGTGCACCCACCCGCCTCCAGCAGCTCCGACACCGCCTGCTGCCGCCGCAGGATGAGCGCCCGACACGCCAGCGGCCGCACCAGCCAGCGCCGCAGCAGCCGAGATCCAAAGCCCGTGGAGGTGCGGTCCAGCAGCCGCAGCAGCGTGGCAGTAGCAGCGCCGCCGCCACTGCTACTGCCGCTGCTGCTACTGCCGGTGCCGCCACTGCTGCTGCTACTGCCGGCCTGGTCGGCGGCGGATACGATCTCCAGTTGTCGTAGGGCGTTGGGGCCCAGGGCCATTTCCTGTGGTGGCGGCGGCGGGGGCGGGGGGAGGGGGGCGGCGGCGGCGGGGGCGGGGGGAGGGGGGCGGCGGCGGCGGGGGCGGGGGGGGGGGGGGGT
>NC_057012.1:4962345-4963894 GCF_000002595.2 Chlamydomonas reinhardtii
TGTGTGTGTGTGTGTGTGTGTAACGACGTGCGTGCAGGGGCCTGCGTGTGTGTATGGGCCTCTCCTCCGGCCTCTCCCTCCGCCACGTCATACTGGTGCCGGTGGCGCCCCCCGGCGCACCCGCAACCGCCGCTGCTACTGCTACTGCTACTGCCGCCGCGCCTGGCGAAGCTGGCACACCTGCTACAGCCCCAAGAAAATCCGGCAACGGCACCACCACCACCACCGCCACGCCCACGCCCACCGCGCCCACGCCCACTGCCTGCCGATTCGGACGCAAGCGCAGCAGCAGCCGCCCCGCCACAACCGCCACCACCACCACTCCCGCCACCACCACAACAACAACCTCCACCACCACAACCGCCGCCGCCAACTGTCGCGTCGCCTACACCGGCCCCAGCCTGGCCATAGCGCACGCGGCGGCGCTGGCGGCCGGCGGCACGGCTGCGCGTGTGCTGCTGAGCGGCGGCTGCTACAAGCAGCTGGGCGGTTGGGCGGCGGACGTGTCGCGGGGGGATGCGGCAGCCACGGTACTCAACGTCGGTGAGCGGGGCGGGTTGGGATGGGTTTGGGGGTTGGAATTTCGAGCCCAAATGAAACCAAACCAAGCCAAACTAGCGGGGTACATGCAGAGCCTAGCTCGCCAGCTTGCAGGCAACGGGTAAACCCCCTCCTCGGCTGCCCTGGGGTGGGGCATGGCTATTGTTGCGGCTTTGCTTCGGCTTCCCCTTCCTGCTTTCACACCCCCTGCTGCCTCTTACCTCCCTCTTATCTCCCTCTGTCCCCCTTGTGCCCCCCCCCCTTGTTCCTCCCTCCCTCCCTCCAGGCGAGTTCCGGCTGCTGCGGCCCTGTCGCATCCCCACGCCCCTGGACCTGTACATGGTGGGCGTGTATGGGTGTGTGTGTGTGCGCATGTGTTTGTGGGTGGGTGGGTGAGGGAGGAGGGGTGGAGGCAGCCGAGATAAATCGCAGACAAACGGCCGCTCCCCTCATATAGTATGGTACGCATTGCCGCTGACACACATCACGCACTCCACTCCGCTCCGCTAAGAACGCCCCGCACCCCCCCGTCAAGTGCCGCTCCGTTGTCAAAGCATAGGCCACGCTCTCCTGGCTGGGGCCTACACACACTGCCCAGCCAACCCCCTGTCCGCGCTCCGCTAGTTTGTCTTGGTGTGGTTTAATTTGCTGGTACTTACAAACCCCCCACCCACCCAACCCAACCCAACTCCGCCCCCCTCCTTGCAGCCTCTGGCGCAGTCTCTGGGTCCGGCCCTGGCGGCGCACCGGCGGCCGCGTGGCGCGTTGCAGACACAGGGCGGAGTCATGGAGGCGGTGAGCGGGTGGTTGGTGTGGTGTGTGTGTGTGTGTGTGTGTGTGTGTGTGTGTGTGTGTGTGTGTGTGTGTGTGTGTGTGTGTGTGTGTGTGTGTGTGATTAGTGGGCGGCGGGAAGCGGTGAGCGGGTGTATATCGGCATGTTGACTCACATACGTCTCGCCATCCACCACCACCGCCTCCACCCCTGGCCCCACCCTGCCCCCACCCTGCC
>NC_057012.1:4963994-5003994 GCF_000002595.2 Chlamydomonas reinhardtii
TGAGTGTAAACCCCCACCCTTCTGCACATCTCGCCCCCCATCGGTACGCGCAACACCACGCCTGCTTTCTACTTCGCTACACTTCTCCGTACCAATCCTTGCAACCCGCCCCCCCTCCACACACACACCCTCCAACAGCCTCTGGGCGACGCCACGATCGTGTTCGCCAATGTGGTGGGCATCAGCACCCTACTGGCCTGGGACATCGTGAGTACGGTAGTGTGCGTGTGTTGTAGTGGGTTGGTTGGTTGGGTGGGTGGGTGCGAAGTTGGTTGGTTGGTTGGGTGGGTGGGTGGGGCTGCGCGGCCGCTCCGGGTGGCCTGAACGGAGGGATATGCGTGGGGCCGAATGAGCGCTGCGGACAGCTACCTATAGCTTGCCACCGTAGCGCAACGCGTGGGCACTACCGGGTGTATTCCCCCCCCCCTTCCCCTGTGCTCCGCTAGTTCGGCTTGGTTCGGTTTAGTTTGGGCTGGTGTTTCAACCCCCCCCCGTTCTCCGCATGAATGGCCAACTCTTGCCCCCACGCACGCACGCGTGCATGCTCTTGCAAGCGCGCGCGCCCTTGCACCCACCCACTGTCACACCCGCACCCACACCCGCACCCACACCCGCACCCACACCCGCACCCACACCCGCACCCACACCCGCACCCACACCCAGGTCGAGGCCAAGGCGGCTCTGGCGCTGCTGCAGGCGGAGGCTTCCCGCCAGCTGGCCACATTCGGGGTGAGCGGCAGACAACAAGCGTGTGTGTGTGGGGGGGGGTTGTGTATGTGTGTGTGTGTGTGTGTGTGTGTGTGTGTGTGTGTGTGTGTGTGTGTGTGTGTGTGTGTGTGTGTGTGTGTGTGTGTGTGTGTGTGTGTGTGAGCGTTTGCAGTTATGCCAACTTTTGTCCTGGTCTAGTTCAGGGACGGGGGCGCCGCCTCGGCAGCCATACCCGTCCCCATCGTGCTTTCCGGCTCTCATAAGCTCGCTTGAGCACATACCCGGCAACGTGAACCCAACAACGTGAACGCAGCAACGTGAGGCCAACAGTGTGAACCCAACAGCGTGAACCCAACCCACGCATCTATCTATCTGCCGCGCCTTCATCTATCTATCTGCCTGCCTGCTGCTCCTGCCCCCCAGGGCTACCTGGTGGAGCTGGCGGATGGTCTGGTGCTGGCGGCGTTCACGGACCCGGCGGCGGCGGTGCGCTGGGGTCTGGCGGTGTTGGGGCGGCTGGTGGGCGCGGCCTGGAGCAGCAGGCTGCTGGAGCACGAGCTGTGCGAGGAGGTGAGGGGGGAGGGGGGAAGGGGGGGAGGAAGGGGGAAGGAAGGGGGGTAAGGCGGAGGGGGGTAGCCGTTCATGTACAGAACAGGGTGATTAATTCACAGGGGGGCAGCATGGATGGGAGAGAGGCAGGGTAAGGTTTGCTTCGGGAAAGGGAAGGTCGCCGTCATAGGCCTCCCCCCCTGGTTGTGTCGAGCACGCCTCAACGCTCACCCGCAACCCCACGACTCTCTCCAAGTGCTACGCCTTCATTTCTTAAATTCTTCATGAATGTAAGAACTCCACGTTCATCGCCGACTCACACACACAGGTGCTGGTGTCGGATGTGCGGCCCGTACACGGCGGCGGCGGCGAGGGCGGCGGCGGCGGCGGCGGCAGTCCTGCGCCGCGCCGCCCCGCCGCCTTTGCCAATCTGCACACACACGCCGACCTCTTCGGCTCGCCAACCGCCGGCGTTGTCAACGCCGCCGCCGCCGCTGCGTACCCGAACGGCCACCAACCGCCCGGCGGCGGCGGCGCCGGCGACGCGGCGGGCGGCTCGGCGGCGGGCGGCCACGGCGGCACGTCGGTCACCGGCGTTGCGGTTGGCGGCGGCGGTTATGGTTACGGTTACTCGGCATCCGCCAGTCAGTCACAGGCGCAGGGCGTGTCGGTGCCCCTCACCATGCTCCCGGTGGCGGCGACCGCTGCAAGTGCGGGGGCACACGGCGGCGGCGGAAGCGCGTCGGCCCAACTGCCGCCGCCGCTGCTACTGCCGGTGTCGCATCCCATTGCTGGCGCGCTCCGATCCACGCCGCTGCCGCTGCTACAGCTGGCGGCGGCGAATTCTGCGGCGGCGGCGGCGGCGGCTGCTCGCAGCGCCGGCGGCGCGGCGGCCGCCGCCGGCGGAGGAGGAGGCGGCGGAGGAGGCGGAGGCGGCGGTGGCGGTGACACGGCCAGTGATTTGTTGCTGATGCCGGGTGAGGATGAGGACGACGATGGAAAGAGCGAGGGCGAGGAGGACTTCAACGGAAGCTTCCCTGGCGGCGTGACATCTCCGGGCACTGCTACAGCCACAGCTACAGCCAACAGCGGCGACGTCGCGCGTGCTACAGCCGCACCCGGTGGCGGCGGCGGCGGCGGCGGCGGCGGCGCCATGAGCTCGGGGGGAATATCCGAGGCAGTGGCGGCGGCTGCTGCAGCGGCGGCGGCTGCAGCGGCGGCGGCGGCGGCGGTTGATGGCCCGCAGGAGCGCATCAGTGCGAGAGGCATGCTGCCCGCGTCGTCCTTTGGGCACGGCGGCGGCGGCAGCGGCAGTGGGGCGAATGCTGGCGGTGGTGGGGCGGCGGCGGCGGCGGCGGCGGGGCAGCACACGCGCGTGTTGTACCGCGGACTCCGATTGCGGGTGCGTCAGACGGGTGTGGCGTGGGAGGGGTCCTAAACCGGCTCGGCCTTCTGCGGGTGTTCATGTTGGCTTCACCCGGTTTCCGATGCGGGCTGGTGAAACTTCACATATCCTTAAAGCGGAAACCGATGCGCCAGTGCCGGCCCTGCTACAAGCAGGGCCAAATCGCTTCCCCAAGCACTCAACACACACACACACACACACACACACACACACACACACACACACACACACACACACACACACACACACACACACACACACACACACACACACACACACACCACAGGCCCACACACATACATGCATACACACGCGCGCTCACCCCCCACTTCACTAGTCATGAATGTAACCCCTCCCCCGGTAACGACTTCGTCAGCAGTCTTCAGGGCACCCAGTACCGCGTTTCCGACCATCCTTGCAACCCCACCCCACCCCTACACACCCCGCACCCCTGCCCCTCTGCAGGTGGGTCTGGACCTGGGCCCGGTTAAGGCCGAGGTGTCGGCGGTCACGGGTCGGGTGTCGTACCGCGGCCGAGCCATGAACCGCGCCGCACGCATCGCGGCCAAGGCGCCGGCGGGGCAGGTGGGCAGAGGAGAGGGGGAGGGGGAGGGGAGGGGGAAGAGGAGGAGCGGGGTAGGATGGGGGGGCGGGGCAGGTGAGGCAGAGGAGAGGGGGAGGGGAGGGGAAGGGGGGGGGGGCAGGTGGGCAGAGGAGCGGGGGTTACATTCATAATAATTTAAGAAGCGGGGTAGGGGGGGGGGCTTGTGAAAGCACAGGCTGTGCACTGCAAGGGTGGAGGGAGAGGGGGCAGCAGGGGAGCAGGGCGTGGGTGCGTCTGCGTGGGAGGGCTGGGTGCGGGGTGACGCTCCCTCACCAACTTTCCTGGAGCAGGTCTCGTGTGCGCTGTTGCCACACGCCCCCCCCCCCTTCTGCAAGTCGCTGCCACCTCGCTCGCACCCACCCGCCCATCCTGCAATCCCTCTTTCCTTACGTGTCTCCCTCCCACCTCCCACCCCCCCTCCCCACTTCACTGCTCCCACGCGCGCCCCCTGCAGCTCTGGTGCAGCAGCGACGTTTGGCGCGCGTGCTGCCTCTCCGCCGAGCCACCGCCGCCGCCGCACGTTGTGCCCTCGCCCTCGCCCTCGCCCCACCCACACCCACACCACCCACACCACCCACACCAGCCGACCAGCCGGCCGCAGCCACTGCCGCCCAGTGCCGCGGCGGCAGCGGCGGCGGCGGCAAATGCGGCGGCGACGGCGGCGGCGGCGTCAATTGCGGCGGCGGCGGGAGCGCGCCGTGTCAGCTCCAATGACGGCGTTGGCGGCGCCGTTGGCGGCGGAAGCGCCGCCGCCACTCCAACCGCCGCCGCAACCGCAACCGCCGCCGCGCCAACCGACAACAGCACTCGCACGTTGGCGCTGCCGCCAAAGCGGTTGCTCACCGGTGACAGCCTCATGGGCGGCGGCGGCGGCGGCGGCTCCGTAACGGCTGGCGGCGGCTTCACGGCCAGTGGCGGCGGCGGTGGCGGTTGGGAGGATCCGTTGGAGTGGCGGTTACCGTTGGCGGCTCGCTACCTGGGGCAGCACGTGCTCAAGGGCGTGTCGGAGCCAATGGACCTGTGGCACTGCAGGTGCGAGGAGGAGAGAGGGTGGGAAAGTGGGGAAAGGGGGGAAGGGGGAAGGGGGTTGGGAAAGTGGGTTGGGGAGGTGGGGTTGAGGCAATGGGAGCAGGGTAAGAAGAGCATGGGGAAGAGGGGGGCCCAGAGGGGGCGACATCCCTGGGCGACAACAAGAAGGGAAGGGCGGAGTGCTGGGCGAGGAGCGTAGGGCGCTACCACACATGCTGCTGAGTCGTGCCCACCCTCCTGCCCACACGCTGGCCCACACGCCTTGCCTGTGCTCCGCTAGTTTAGGTGTGTCTGGTTCAGTTTGGGCTGGTATTTACACACACACGCACACACATACGCCCCGCCTGTTGCAGGTTCGACCCCCAGAGCCAGGGCGGCACCCACAGCGGCCAGCACGCACACGCACACGGGCACGCACACGTCGGCCCGCCGCCCACCTCTCCCGCCCCCCGGCCCCCCGGCGGCGCCGCCAGCAGCCTAGCAGCCGAGCTGCTTGGCCGCAGCGGCAGCCGCCCCCGGGCGAACTCACTCACAGGCGTTGGCGGCGCCGCCGCCAGCAGCAGCAGCAGCCAGTTCCACACGGCCGGGTTCTACCAGTCAGCCATCATGCGTGCTACAGCCGCCGCCGCGGCCGCGGCCGCTGCTACAGCCGGTGTTGGGGGCGGGGCCGCTGACGCTGAGGCGGAGTCTTACGGAGTGATGGGAGGCGGTGGAGGCGGAGGTGGTACGTGGTACATGACTGGCGGCGGCGGCGGCCTGGGGGCGGCGCCGGCGCCGCCGTCGGCGCCGCCGCTGTCCCGCTTTTCAGCTCTGCATCCGGCGATGGTGGGGCTGGGGCCTCCTGACGGGTACGACAGGGGAGGAAGTCAGGTTGTATCCGTGCCTAACCCGGACACCGGGCAAGGAGCGCCGCCGCCGCCGCCGGCCCCGGCAGACGAAGCGGCGGCGGCGGCGGCGGCGGCGGCGGCGGCGGCAGTAGCACCGGCCGCCAGCAGGGGAGCCCACGGCGTCATGGAGTATGCAGAATATCCAGGCGCCCACGCCTACGGTGCTACAGCCGCTGTGCTCAGCTCCGCTACTGCTGCTACTGCTGCAGCCGCAGCGGCTGCTACTGCCGAGTCTCTCCCAGGCAGCAGCAATGGCACGTCGCCATCGAGCACGCCAACCGCCGCGTCAGCGTCGGCGCTGGCTACCGGTACAGCCACTGCTACTGCCGCTGCTGCGGGTGGTGGCGGCTTCATGGCTGTAGCTGCTGCTGCTGCTGCGGGGTCGGTCCGCAGCGCCAGCCGCCTGAGGAACGTCAGCAGAGTGGGGCAGCAGTTTGGCGGCGGGCCGGAGCCGTCGTATGCCCCGGACGACATCGGCAGCGACGGCGGTAACAGCGGTGCCGCTGATAGTCCAGATTCTTTGGAGGGAGTGGCTCAACAGACGTCGGCGGCTTTGCGGCGGCTGCACCACCCGCCGCGGCCGCGGCGCCGGTCGATACTGGGGCCGCAGCCGGCGGCGCAGCAGCGGCAGCTGCAAGGGCAGATGCAGCAGCAGCCGCAGCAGCAGAAAGAGGAGCAGCAGCAGCAGGAAGAGGTGGAGAAGGAGCAGCAGGAGGAAGAGGAGAGGGGGTTGCGAACGCCGCCGTCGCCCCTGGCCGCGCAGGCGGCGGCCGAGGCGGCGGCGCCCGAGGGCGAGTACGCGGTCGAGGTACCTCAGGCCTTGCATGCTGGAGGCGTGGCTGGCAGTAGCACCGCCGACGGCCCTGAAACTAGGGGCATGGATGCGTTGGCGACATTACCGGCCACGTCGGCGCTTGCGTCAGTACCAAACGGCGACTCCAGTGGCGGCGCTGGCGGCGGCAGGGGCGGAGAAGACGATAGTGGCGGCGGCGCAGCAGCAGCTGGTGTCGCGGGCGCCGCCGCCGCCGCCAGCAGCGCCAGCAGCGGCGCCGCCGCCACCTCCGTCATGGGCGGCAGCGGCGGCTGTGACGGCGGCAGCATGTGGGTCGGCGGCTTCAGTGTGGGCGGCCGCCTGCCGCTACAGGGGCAGCAGGAGCAGGGGCCTCAGGGGCCTCAGGAGCAGGGACCTCAGGGGCCACAGGGGCAGGGTTTTGGTGGAGGCATGACGCTGTTGGAGCACCTGCGGGAGGAGGAGGGGGCGGAGAGGGCGGCGGCGGGCGCATGGCTGCTGGCGGGGCAGGAGGAGGAGGGCGGCGAGGGGCAGGAGGGGCAGGGGGAGGGGCAGGGGCAGGGGGAGGGGCAGGGGCAGGGGCAGGGGCAGGAGGGGGAGCAAGGGTTGGGAGCGAAGTGAACGAGGGTGGACGGACAGGTGGCAGGATTGCGTGCGCGTGAAGACGCGTTTGATTATTGGTGAACGGCACATGAAAGATCGATGTGTGTGTGTGTTAAAGCGCACAAGGAAAACCTTGCGCAAAGACAGCGTATGCGATGCAGCAAAGCGACAGTTTACGGATGTTACCTGAAGTTACCTCGCATACCTGTGTGTGTGTGTGTGTGTGTGTGTGTGTGTGTGTGTGTGTGTGTTTGTATGTAAGAGGCAGTAGCGGTGCCTGGTTATGAAGTAAGGGGCCAGCGGTCATACGGGCACCCGGCGCGGCGTGTGCCAACGCATAGCTAGTCCAGGGAGCTCCAGGAGCTGACTGCTTGAGTGCTGCATCTGCACAATACGCGCATGCTCACGTTCGGGGTTAAGGGTTCTGGGCTAGTTAGGGCTGTCATATGGCCCATGTGTGGCTTAGCGCGGCATGTGGGTTGTCCGCCTACCGTAGAGTTAATAGACGTACGCGTGTGGTGAAGGTCTTGCCTCAACAAACGCTGATCGGGTCCTCATGGGGCCAGTGCATCTGCGCCATTTACACCCAAACAGGCAGCAAAGTCTCTCAAATCCGCTGCACTGCTGCTGTCTCACGTTCACTCTTGTATGCGGTAGCGCGCTCAAAGAACCGAGCGAGGCAGATATAGATGCTCGCGTGGCAGGGCGGCTCCAACAAGCGCCGTCGTTTCGCGCCAAAACAGCCGAACCGGCACCAGCAGGGGCCGAGCAGCTCGGGCAATGACAGCAGCGGCTTCTTTCACCAGCAACCCTTTCACCAGCAGCCGGTCTCGGATTACAACAGAGCAGCGGCGGCGGCCGCGGCTGGTGTTGAAGCAGCACTGATGCCGTCTGCAGCACGAGCCGCTGCCGCTGCCGGAGCCGAAGCCCACTACGCGGCTGCCGCTGCAACACACGCAAACGCAAATGCTCATCATGCAGCACTGCTGCAGCAGGAGGTGACTGCAGCGGCCGCGGTGGCCAGTCGTCGGCGCTGCCGCGAGCAGGCGCACCCGCGCTCGGCCGTCCCCACCGGCACTGCCGCATCAGCTGCTGCGTTCCGCGGCGTGGACCTGGCGGGACTGCTGCTGCCACCGCCCCACCCCCAACACCCCCGGCACCACTACCACCAACAGCAACCGCCCCGCCACCAACAACAACAACAACAACAACAACAGGTGCGGCGAAAGAGCGGCATGCGGCGCGGAGAGGGAGGTAGGGGCGTTAAGGGCTTCAGGCACACAGCAGGTAGGGGCGCAGGAGGCACGCCACAGCACACCACGGCACAGCACGGGAAGGGGGCGGCGCGGGGTCGGATCCGGCGGCGCACCCAGGGGCGGAGCGGCAGCAGGGGATGCGGGAGTGTGGCGGGTAGGGCGGGGACGGGACAAGGGCACAATGTTGTCATACATGAATTGCCGCAGGCGCGGCAGCAACAGCTGGGGCCTGAGCTGGCGCCGCCGCCACCACCACTACCACCACCAGCATCCACACCAACTCCACCACCACCACCACCACCTATCGCCGTCCACACAGGAGGCGACAGGAGCGCCACTGCCAGTGGCAGGGTGCGCGCCGGCAGGCCCCCACACGCGCAGTACCGCAGGGCCTTCCCCCGCCTCCATGGCCCCTGCTCCCGCCACCCCCGCCGCCCCCGCCGCCGCCGCCGCCGCCGTGCTGTCATCACTGGCGCCGGCCGCTGGTGCTGCTGCAACTGCCGCTGCTACCGCCGCGGCTGGTGCCGCTACTGCCAAGCGAGTGATGCGGCAGTCCTTGGACGTGTGGGTGCTGCAGGGCGGCGGCGGCGGCGGCCAGTAGCTAGCTAGCACTGTCGCGATGATGCTGTGTAGGTGATAATGGGTGTGAAAGTGATGGTGGGTGTGAAAGTGATGGTGATGGTGATGGTGCTGTAATGGTGATGGTGATGCATGGTGACTGAAGAAAGATGGTGATGCGGCGTTCATTGGCCCACCTGATTGACACCGGCGGCCTGGGTACCGGTAATACACTGTAATACAGGCGGTTGGCCCCCTTGGGTGAGTATGACAGGGGGTGGCTTATCGCGTGAGCGGGTGAGTATTTCAAGCGGTCCCTTCGCGGGTGAGTGAGTGAGCATTGCAGGTGGTCCCTTCCCGGGTTCACGGGTCGCTCTGCTGACTGCAGTGATGTTGTGAGTGCTGCGATGTGTGTACTCAGCCATCCCCTCGCTCTCACCGAGGGGTGCTCTCCGATCGAGATGGCGCAGCGGAAGCGTGCGGGGCTCATAACCCCGAGGTCCCAGGATCGAAACCTGGTCTCGATAGCTCAGCTCACGAACGCTATGAACTTCTGGGACATGCGCATCACATAAGTGCGCACACGTGCAATTCCTATGCCTCATCCTGAAGGTGGTGAGGTTGAGACGGCATCCAGTTTTGCTTATTGGATCAGTGGGATTCTAAATGCTCCATTGCTCCCTCGCCGCTGGGAGTGCCCTCTCACGTCGGGAGCTAGGTCAGGTTAGGCATGACGTTAGGACTCAGGAGAGGAGGCGAGCACGCGGGAATGGGTGTGTATCACTGACCTCCTGCCTCGCCTAATCCCGCCGCTGCCGTGGTATGATAAGCACCTCACGAAAGCACGACCGCCTTTGCTGCGTCCAGTGCACCCGCCACAAACGGTTTCTTGGCCCTGCTTGGCCCGTAGGTACGTATGTAACGCCGTGCACTCTCCATGGCAGTCAGCGCCGCCAGGGCCACTACGTCCCGCACGTACTGTACTGCTGCACGGGTGGGGTCCGGGCTGTCCAGCAACCAGACATGGTGCCGTTGAATTGAACAGCCCGCGTCAATGCGGCCAGCGTTGATGGTGTCTTTACTTCTTGCAAGCGCTCCACTACGCTCCGTTCCGTGCGGTGGGGGCAAGGGGCTAATGCCAGAAACGGTGCAGCCGCGGCGGGGGTTGGGATGGCTAGGCCGTTGACGCCGTTGACTGCTAGTCGCCACGCAGAACCCCCTTGTGATGCCGTTCCCCTGGTTCCCAGCGCAATTGCCGGAGTGAGTGAAGTGAATGCCCAGAGAGTGAGTGCCCAGCCCAGCCCCTGACCACTCCCCTGACCGCTGTCCTGCGGTGTGAATGCAACAATCCAATGCTGGCATCCCCTCGCCCCTCGCTGAGGGAGAGCCCCCATCGAGATGGCGCAGCGGAAGCGTGCGGGGCTCATAACCCCGAGGTCCCAGGATCGAAACCTGGTCTCGATAGATTCGAAACGCATGTATTTTGACCCAAATCCAATATCTGGTTAAAGACCCATATACCGGTTATGGGATATGTCGGGCAAGGTTCGGAAGGGTCCTTACCTGTGGTGAGTGACACAGGGACGTGTCCGGTTTTGTTTGTCGGATGGCTGGGATCCTGATCCTTCATCCGCCGCTGGGATTGTGGAGGCCCTAGATGCGTTCAGGATCGTGGACGGAGAGATGTAACGTGCGGAGCCAGAGAGACCTAGGGGCACGAGATCCTAGCCAACACCCGCTTGATTGGAAGGTGTGAGCCAGTGCGAGCCCAACGGTCGCTAGGAGCGCATCAAGTGCTTCATCCGCCCGCCCTTGAAACCCACCAAGGCTGGCTGCTGGCCCTCCTCCCCCCCTGCATGCACCACGTCTCCCACTCTCCCGCAGCCGCTGCTCCGCCTCGCCATGCACGCGCGCCTCGTTACAAGCGCCGCTGACCCTGGCCCTGATTCCGCACAACCCACTCGCTCCTGGCATTCCTGGCTTGCCGGATGCTCCGGCACAGTGGCACACACACACGGCCCCACATCTACCGCCACAGCAACAAATACACACCGTCGAGTGTAGAAGCATGCAGCATGCCCGCTTCCTCTCCCTTCTGTGCTTTCCAAGCAAGTGTGAGTGTGTGTGCGCGTGTGTGTGTGTGTGTGTGTGTGTGTGTGTGTGCGTGCACGTGCGTATGTGTACGGCATGTGTGTCTCGGGCGTCAGGGCCAGGCGCGGGGGCAGCCCCCCAGGTCCGCCTCCCGGGCGGGGTGCCACGCACACGCCGCGCCGCCCGGCGCCCCGCCCGCACACCGGTCCTCCTCCGCATCCCACACACTGATGCTGCACAGCGGCAGCGAGTGCTGCTGGCCCCCACCCCCACCCTCACTCTCACCCCCACCGCCAGCCGCGGTGAGCCGCCGCACGCTAGTGCTCATGCCGCGGCGCCGGCGGCCAGCCCCGCCACCACCGGCGCCGCCTGCCCCCCTGAACGCCTCCTCATCTCCTGTCGCGCCCCCGCCGCGCCCCAGTAGCGCTGCCCGCAGCAGGCTCCCCCACCTCGTCCATAAAGGCCGCCCCTCGCCGCTACTGCTGCTACTGCCATTGCTGTGACCGCCGCTACTGCTGCTACTGCCACTGCTATGGCTGCCGCTACTACTGCTGCTGTTCAGCCGCCGCCTGCCACGACCGCCGCCATCCTCCTCGTCCTCCTCGCCATGCGCCCGCTCGCTTCCCCGCCCCTTCGAGCCCCCCTCCCTTCCCTCCCGCCGCCGCGGCTCGTCATCAGCCACCTGCCGTACCGCCGCCGCCACCGCACCGTCGCCGTACGTCTGTTTCAACGCCTCCAGCCCACCCCTGTCGTACAGCGCTTTCCAACCTTCCTCATCATCCGCGTCGGTTGGAATTCCCAACGACTCGCCAACCGCCGCGCTGGCAGCGCCGTACCGCTCCTGCCATGCCGCCCGCCATTTCCTGCCGTACGCCGCCATGCCGTACCGGCCGTTCGGCGCGTCGGCCTCGCCGCAGTACAGAAAGGCACGGAACTGCTCGTCCCGTGCGGCGTACTGCGCTGGATCCAGATCCGGGTAGGTCTGCTGCATGCGCAGGATCTCCAGTGTGAACTCGAATGCATCCCACCTGTCCAAATCCGCCGGTGCGGCGGCAAAGGAGGCAGCCACACACACACCCGCACACAGGCCGCGCGGTTGGGAAGACAACCTTGTTCACGTGCGTGTGTGTGTGTGAATTGCATTCAGGGGCCCCCATCGCGGATGGCAATCGCGACGGCGGCTACAATCAGCACCGCCCCACATGCGCAATACCGTTGGGCTCAGGCATACAACACCCCCTCCTGCTGGCCGCTGCTGCTGCACCCGCACACCCGCACACCCGCACTCGCATCCACCCCATCTCTACATCCCCCAGACAGCCCTCACCGACCTCACCCCCACCCCTCACTCCCAACCACCCCACCTGCCGTCCTCCTGCATGAAGGCGCCGCTGACGCCGCTCCAGAACAGGTGCTGCGCCGCGCAGGGGAGCGAGTCCGCCCGCGCCCGCAGCCCCGCGCCGCCTGCAGGCAGGCATAGGTGGGGCAACAGGGCAGCCAGACACATACACACACATCCACACATGCACATATGCACGTACGAGTTTCGGGTAGAAGCAGGCGGGGCGGGGGCAGGGCCAGGGACAGCTAGGGCAGTCGGGAGAGGGGCAGGACAGCGGGCCTTGGTTCCCACAGTTGCCCCGCCCTCCCTCCCTCCCTTCCCCCCTCCCCTCACCGTCCTCCTGTTCCGCCTCCGCCAGCAGTTCATGTAGGCGCGGGATGTCGCTGTGCGCCGCCCGCAGCCCGAAGCCGCCCCAGTCCATCTCCGGCTCAAAGGGCTGAAGAACGTCGTCACTCACCTGTGTGTGTGTGTGTGTGTGTGTGTGTGTGTGTGTCCTGTGTGTCAACATGTGTGTGTGTGTATATGTGTGCATGCGTGCGTGTGTGTGTGTGTGTGTGTGCGTGTGTGTGTTTGCGTGCGTGTGTGTGCGTGTGTGTACATGCGTATGGACATGCGTCCTGTGTGTGCATGCGTGTGTCTGGTTATGTGTCTCTGTGTGGGTTAGAGAGCACTAGCAAGGAAGCCCGTAATGTGTTTGCGCGTGCGTGTGTGTTTGCGTGGCATCAGCCAATCATCCAACACCCCCGTTAGTCGCCGCAGCACCCACCACCACAGGCAAGCAGCCAGCCAGCGTCACCACGGTCTGCGGGTGGGGTGGGGTGGGGGGCGGGCGAGCGGGCAGGGCGGTGGCTGGGTGGGAGCGAGAGCACCTGCAGGGGGGGCGGCTGGGTGGCTGGGTGGCGCATGTGTGTGGTTTGCACAGCACCACAGGGGAGACGTACAGGGACTGGTTGAACGTGTAAGCGGCGGCTCAGCGAGAAGCGCCCATTCTCATGGGGGAGTGCAGTACCGGTAGTTCCCTGGGCCAAGCTCTCTCACATGAGGCACATGTAAATGTGAATCACACAGGTTTTATCCGCTCAAGGGGACAGCACGTGGGGACAGCAGCGCAGCTATAGGGCCGGGCGGGCAGCCGGGCGGGCGGGCGGGCGGGCGGGCGGCACGGTGGCGCCGAGGAGCTCGCCGAAGGCGAATGGGGGCACGCCGCGCACGTGGGGATACCAATCGTGCGGGGGTTCGGTTGTGCCCCTGCTGCTGCCGCATCCGTGATCCCGGGGGTCTCGAGTGCGGGGCACACGGGGCCGCCGCACGGGGCCGCACCCACCCACGCACGCACCTGTCTGTTGCCGTGGCCGCCGCCCGACGGCGCCAGGCACCACCTGAGCGGCGCAGGAGCAGGCGCGGGCGCACACACACAGCCACACGAAGGGGGGGGGGGGTACAATCATGACCATTTACGAAGTGAAGGCGAAGGCTAGGAGGGGGCGGGCATGGAAGTGCGTGGGTGTGCTGCAAGGACGCAAGGTGAGTCTGCTGGGAAGCATCGGGCGAAGCGGTTGACCAGGCCTTCTCCCCCGTGGTTCCCTTTTGGGAATGGTGAGAACGTGCTCCTCTCCACATTTGTGATTTTCGTCCTCCGGGCTCCATTAAGGGCTAATGCCCCGTGCCCCCTGGCCCCCTACAACGTGGACCCAAAACGCTGGGCTGGGGCTCATACGGTAAACCCCCTCCCTCCTGCACCCACCCCACCCCACCCAACCCAACCCCACCTCCCTCCTGCCCACGCCCACCTGTACCGCAGTAGGTCCAGGCCGTAGTGCGGGTCGCTGGCGGTCACCTTGAAGCCGGGGCGGTGGTGGTGGTGGTAGTGCACCTGCAGGTGGGGGGGGGGGGGAGCGAGGGCGGCGAGGCCGGCGAGGGAGTGAGGCGAGTGCGGCTGCCGGACTGCTTGTTGCCCTCCCATGCGCAACTCGGCGCCGCGTGCACCAGCCAGCCCAGCACTCGGCAGCCGCGGTCACCCCACGCAGCACAAGGCCGCTTCACCCATATGCAGGGACAGCTACAGCCCCGTGCCTCTTGGCCCCTGCTACAGCCCAGTGCCTCGGCCCTGGCCCTCCACCTCCAGGCCCCTCCCTCCCCCCCCTCCCTCGCTCCCCCTCCCCTCCCCCCCACACCCCTCCACGCACCCCACCTGCTGCCGCACGCCCTGCGAGTAGCCGTCGTTGCGGTCCGTGGCGCAGTGCGGCCAGCCCCGCGCGGGGTCGGGCTGGGAGCGGTCGCCGCAGATGCGGCCCTGGGGCAGCAGAGTGGTGGTTGTGTGTGTGCATGTGTGTGTGTGCGCATGTGTGTGTGTGTGTGCATGTGTGTGTTTGTGTGTGTGTGTGTGTGAAGTGTGAGCATGGAGCGAGTGGGGTGTGGTGCTCGCACACGCGTCCATGCCCACATGGGTCAGACAGCTCATCTCGTACGTGTGGGTGTGTGCCCCTCACGGGTGTGTGCCCCTCACCGCATGCAGCCAGCAGCAATCACCCACCCACCTGCATCCCGCACCGCTTTTCCAAACATCCTTGCAACCCATCCACCCAGCATCGTCATCACCGCCACCGCAATTGCCTGTCACCGCTGTCCTTGTGCCTTTTCCCTTGTGCCCTTCAACACCCACCCACTTCCATCCACCCCCCCCCCACAAACACACACCCTCGGTTACTGGCGTGGGTATTTGAGGGTAACTGCGCGCGCGTGTATGGCGGAATTGTTCCCTTTGTTTTTGTTAACACCCACCCACCCACCCACACGCCCAAACCCACACCCACACACCCACACTCCCACTCCCACACCACCACCACCCACTCCCACACCCACACGCCCACACACACACACACTCCCACACTCCCACACACACTCCCACACCCACACCCGCACCTCCCACACACACTCCCACCCACCCACCACGAACAGCAGCCCACTGCTGCGCGGCAGCTGCGGCGCCAGGGGGTGCAGCCCGGCGGCCCGGGAGCTGTAGCGGCTGCCCATGTGTATGGGCAACACGATGTCCTGTCCCACCGGGTGGCGGCAGTAGCAGCAGCAGCAGCAGTAGCAGCAGCAGCAGCAGCAGCAGTGAGCATAGCAAATGTGGGTGTGCCTGGCACCGGACCCCCAATGCCCCCTTCAACCAGTAAAGACTACCTCTCACCGTACCGTACCATATGTACCACAGCTGGCGTCACCTTGCTGCCAATACAACAGCACCCGCCCGCCCACACCCCCTCGCCTCTGCCTGCACTCCGCTCGGTTTCGTTGGTTTTGGTTTAGTTTGGGTTGGTATTTACAACCCCCCCCCCCTCCCCCACACGCCCGCCCACACACACCTGCCCCCGCCCACCTTGCCGGGCCTGTGCGCCGCCCGCCAGCCCGAGTGGGGTGCGTCCGCCGTGAGGCCCCAGTGGTGGAGCCAGGTCAGGTTGGGGGTGGCCTCACGCACGCTGCGCTGGGGAGGAAGGGAGGGAGGCAGAGGAAGGGATAAGAGGGAGCGGGGAGGGAGCGGGGAGGGAGAAGGGAGGGAGAAAGGGAGGGCGAAAGGGAGGGCGGGAGATGGTGGGACAGAGAGAGGGTACAGAGGTGAAGGAGGGGTACGTGTGTGTAGGTGAGAACGCGCGCACTGCTCCGCTTCCCCCTCTCGCCCCCACCCCACCGGCACGCACCGTGACCTCGCCCCGGCCCAGGTCGCCGGTGTGGATGACAAAATGGCGCTGGCCCTGCAGCCTGTGCGTGTATGTGTGTGTGTGTGTGTGTGTAATTGTGTTTGTGTGTGATTGTGTGAGTTTGTTAAAACCTCGTATGGACTGCATGTGTGTGTGTGTGTGTTAGAGAGAGGGAGAGAGAGAGCAGCAGAAGGAAACACGCGGGGCAGTGATAGCGGCGTGTACGCGCACCGTGAGTTTGAGGCGTGCAGCCACCTGCCAAGTGCTGCTGGACCCCCGTCTCACACACACACACACACACACACACACACACACACACATATACACACATACTTTAAGTATATCCACACCACATGCACGGCGGCTTCTCTCCACCCCAAACACACGCGGCAGTCTTGCACCGCCTACCCTTCCCCCTGCCTGCCGTTCCCCTCCTGCCCTTCCCCCCGCCGGCCCCTCTCCCCGCCGGCCCCTCTCCACTACCACTTCCCTACCTAGTCATGAATGTAATCCCCCCCGCGGCCCCTGCCCCCGCGGCCCTTCCCCCCCGCGGCCCCCTTCTCCCGCCCATCCCCTCGTGCGGTCTGACACCCACCCACCCACCCACCCACACCCACCCACCCACCCCAACACACACACACACAAACACACACACCTGTCGTACCACGGCCAGTGGCGCCGTACATACTCGATCGCCTCCATCAGCCGCCCGCCGTCCGACGTGGACCGCATCTTCACCGGGATGTAGTACCAGTCCTGCATGCACGTACACACGTGCGTGTGTGTGTGTGTGTGTGTGTGTGTGTGTGTGTGTGTGCATGCGTACGTGTGCGTGTGTGCGTCGTACACATTGGAGGGCCCGGCCCGTGTATGGCACCTGTCTTGCAGATTGCTGCCGCTGGCGCCGCAAGGCCGCCACCGCGGTCGGCGCACACTTATCGCCATAACGTAGCTCGCATTCCATTACGTTTCTTGCAGACCACCCTTACCGACACTGGCGCCCTGCTCAACACACGTCCACATGCTGCCCCTACGGTCCGCTGTGCGGGTCCCTTGCCCCCTTGCTCCGCTAGCTTGGCTTGGTTCAATTTACTTTGGGCTGGTACTTACAACCCCCACCTCCCCACCGTAGGCGACTTGGCGCATTTCATTGTTGGGCTCGAACACATACCGTGCTGTGAACCCTCTCCCCCCCCGGCCGCTGCCTCCTCCAATTTCCCCCCTGGGTTCGGTTTAGGTTGGGCTTGTACCTGCACCCCCCCTCCTCCCGTCCCTCACCGCGGTGTCGCCGTCCGCCGTCATGGCGCCGCTGGCCAACAGGCGCTGCCAGAAAAGCCAGTGCAGGCCCCGGTCCATGTTCTTGGGGTGGTGCCTGCGGGGGTGTGTCTAGGGGGGGTGTTACATTCATGAGGAGAAGCAAAGGTGTAGGCAACGGTACAGTGGTACAGCAGAGGGCGGGTGGCGGATGTGGCAGTGGCGGGGGTGGTGGTGGTGGCCGTGATGGCGGTGGTGGTGCTGGTGGTGGCGGCAGCGTTTACAGCAGGTGCAGCGGTTGTTCAAGTGCAGGTTCAGGTGCAGGGTCAGGGGAATGCGTGTCGCCGTGTCGCCGCCGCAGCCCAATCCACTTTGTTCTGCTTGTGGGGTACTGCTCGACTACTCTAGCAGGCAATCCAGGCATACACACACACTCGTTGCATAGCACAACATAACACCGCACACACGGGCCTGCGTGCTTCCTGCCTTGCACTCCCTTTCCCTGGCGTTTGAAGATACACCCACTATTTGAAGATAAACCCACACACGCCCTCAGCCCCCTCAGCCCCCAGCCCCCAGCCAGTCCCCAGCCCCCAGCCAGTCCCCAGCCCCCAGCCCCCAGGCCCACCAAGAGGACAGGTTGTGGGGGATGTCGTACACATACACGTGCGGCCGCCGCCGCCGCGGCACGTACGGCGTATTGCCACCCGCCAGCAGCTGTAGCTTGAGCGGCTGCTGCTGCTGCTGCCCCCGGCTACTGCCGCCGCTGTCTCTGCCTCTGCTGCTTCTGCTGCTACCGCCATCTACATCGTCAGCCGCTACCGACAGCGAGCAATCGGAGCCGAAGTTGCCTGCGGGTACCATGAGTTGAATGCGGCGTACAGCGCACAGCACAGGTCATGCGTTTGCCTTTCCTTTCCTTTACAGGGCGTTGGAGTTCAGGACTCGGTGGCGATCGCCCTTTCCTGCAGCCCGCTTCCCCACACCCGCTGATCCCACCCGCCCACCCACCCGACAACGTACGGTGACGTACAGTAGCTCACATATGCGGCTGCAGCTTCTCCTTGCAGCGCGACTGTTTCCGCATGGGATTGGTCCAGAGCTAACCACCCACCCACCCCCGCATCCAGCAGCCACACGCCACACGCCACACGCCAGGCGCCCCCCCTCCAGGCCCCCGCGGCCCACCTCGCCGGCACACGCACTCGCCCCAGGCGCACACGCCGCGCCCGGTGCAGTTGTTGAGGCAGGGCTCATGCGGCGACACGCGCGCCGCCGACTCGAGGCTGCAGTCGGGGCCGGCCAGCTGCTTGGGGCAGTCGCACCTGCAGTAGCAGCAGTAGCTAGTGGTTGTTGTGAGGGTTTGTTTGGGGGGGGGGATACGGGCAGTTTGGACTAGGCAGAAGCACCAGGGTGAGGAAGGAAGTGTGCCGCATGAACATGTGAGCGAGGGGGGCCCCGGGCCCGAGCTGGAGTCACTTGGGCGGGGCAGGGGTGTGCCCAGCAGGGTGAAGCTGAGCGGAGCGGAAAATTTGGTGCTGATGAAAGTTTACCTGCCACCATCGATCGCCTCGTTGCATGTCGCATGCTTGTAGCATTCAGCGCTGCAGCGCGCCTGCAAGGGACGGCGACCATTGCTGGTGCACGACGCGGTGCGTACCAAAGTCCCAGGTAACATGTATAGCTTACATGGATGCAGCGTATTTGCAGGAAGGCAGCGAGCCAGGCTGCAAAAAGCAGCCGCGAGACAGCTAAACCTATCGACATAGCGAGCAATGCACTCGATGTCCACTTGTTGTCGGCAACGCCATGGCGGGAGGCATATATTTACATATAACGGAAAAAGGTAAAACTTGAGGGACCTTGGGCCCGATCAGGGAGTGGTCCCGGATCCAGTTCCGCTTCCGCCCCGGGCAGGGCCCCGTCCCGGCTTCCCCATCGTCGTGGTCAAGTCCCCTGCTGCCTTGCGTGCCCCATCACAGCACTTGAAACAGAACTAAGCGAAGATTAGCATGGCGTAAAACACTCCCTTGTCCAAGCGGCGCCATGTGTGTAGCCCTGCACCATTACACATGGGCACCAACCTCAACCGCACTGCACCACCACCCCTGCCTGGCCCTGCCCACCGCCCACTGCAGGCACGGCCCTCCGCGGCTCCGCCTCCTTCAGCCCCCAGCCCCTCGCCTCCACAGGCCCACTAGGGGCCACTAGGGCCCACAGCCCCTTCGTCCCCCACTCCCCCATCATCCATGCCGCCACTGGCCCGCCAGCTGCCCAGCTCCTGTCCTCCACACCGCCCACACCGTCCTCACACTCGCCTGTCGTACGGTACTGCCCGGCACAAAGTCTCATAGCCGCTCCTCGCCCCCTGCCCATCCTCTCCACATGACCACAGCGCAACGGGCGTCACACTGACCCGCACCCAAACGTCCAAATGTCGCCACCAGTGAACTCTTGCGCCTCGCGTTGGTCGCACCCTCCATCCTCGCAGCTCTTTCCGCCTCCTGGCAACTCTCCCACCTTCCACATACTCCCGCATCTCCCCGCCCTTTGCACACATGACGCTCAGCCTGCTTCACGCCTTGCGGCTCCGTGCCTCGCTGCCTCCTAGCTCCATGCCTCCTAGCTCTCAGCTCCTAGCTCCGTGCCTCCTCGCTCCTCACTCCTCGCTCCTCGCTCCCAGCTGCTGCCCAGCTCCTCCGCCCCACCTCCCGCCAGTGCCATCACTCCACCTCCTGCAGTGCCAGCGCCACCTCGCCGTCCACCACGTAGGGCCGCAGGTCGCTCCGCAGCCGCCGCAGCGCCGGCGCCGCCAGCGCCTCCGCCACCGCGCGACTGGAGGCGGGCGAGAAGGAGTTGCCCCACAGCAGCAGCAGCTGCAGGGGAGGCAGGGGGAGGGTTGTAAATACCAGCCCAAACTAAAGCAAGCTAAGATAAATTAGCAGAGGCGTTAGGGGGCTGCATACATGGTTAAAGAAGCTGTACAGGATGCACTGAAGACTACAGAGGCGGGGGGAGGGGTTGGGGAGTTACATGCCCGAGTCCATCGAAACCAGGGGGGGGAGGGGGCGGCAGGGGGAGGTGGGGAGGAGGAGGGCTGCACAGGTAAGGCGGGGCAGCAGAGCACCGGTGGAATGGGTAGTGGCGCTGTCGCACCGACTGGGCCGTGCCCACCTCCCGTGCTCTCACCAACCACCTCAACCGGCCCGCTTCCCGCTGCTGCTCCAACTACCCCTCCCCCCCACATATGCGGCCGCAGTTCTCCTTGCAGCGCGACTGTTTCCTTACGGTTTTGGTTCGACGCTAAACCCCCTGCATTGGATTCAGTTGATTTTGGGCTGGTGTTTACACCCCCCCCCCTTGCCCCCCACTACCACCCCACCGCCCCACCCCACTTCCACTGGCCCCCGCCTGCCACCTCGCTCCTCCTCGCTGTTCTGCATTGGGTTCGGTTTAGTTTGGGCCGGCATCTACAACCCACGCCATTGTCCTCCCACTCCCCCCCCAACTTCCACTGCTCGCAGCCCCCTGGGACCCACACGTCTCGGGCAGTCGGGCAGGTAGCGGCCCCCACTGCCCCACCCCCTCACCTCCCCCACTGCCCCACCCACCGTGCCCACCCACCCACCCACCCACCCACCCACCCACCCACCCACCCACCCACCCACCCACCCACCCACTTCCACCCACCCCCACTGCCGCTCACCTCCAGGCTGTTCACCAGCGGCAGTGCGGCCGCCAGAGCCAACAGCCCCACATCGCCGATGCCGTTGGAGCGCAGGTCCAGCTCCCTGTGCGGGGGTGCGGGCACGGGGTGCAGGTGAGTTGTGTGTCGTCAGGGAGCACAGGTGTGCGTTGTGGGAGCGTGTGTGGTTGTGGTGTCTCTGACACGCACACGCACACAAACACACATTCGATTTCTGCATACACAGAGCGCAATTCTGCCTTCCTTGTACTGTTCTAACACATAACACAGTTCACAAGCCAAGGTTGTGCGCAATTCCTTCCAAGCGGGTCTTTCTGTGTGGCGCGCGCACACGCACGCACGCGCGCATGCGCCCACCTGATGTCGGGGCAGGCTGTGGGCAGCACTCGGGCCAGTGCGCTGGCGCCGTCGTTGCCCAGGCTGTTGGAGGCCAGCGTGAGGCGCTGCAGGCGGCACAGAGCCGGCAGCGCCAGAAGCCGCTCCAGGGTGGGGCCTGGAGGGGGGCCGGGCGAGGCGGGGCGGGGTGGTTACAATTATAACTGACTGAAGAAGAAGTGTGTGTGTGTGTGGAAGTGTGTGTTAAAGAGCACAAGGACACCATACGTGTGTGTGTGTGTGTGTGTGTGTGTGTGTGTGTGTGTGTGTGTGTGGAAGTGTGTGTGTTTGGGGGTTGGGGGCGCAAGGGGGCCGCATAAACAGGTGGTGGGCTGGGTTGGTAGTCGACAGCAGTGCCTGGCATCCAGGTGCGAGGCAAGGATGCCCCGTGCTGCAACGCGTCCATACGCCTGCCCCCCTACGCCCTCCTACGCCTTTACTTCTTAAATAGTCATGAATGTAACCCCACCCAAGCCCGGCAGCAGTAACAACACGGCATTGTGGGCGCCCGACACCGACTGCGTCCCACGCCTGGCGCCGGTGCGCCCTTCACCCAAGGGGCCGCTGCCCACCTGAGAACGGCGACAGGCGGTTGGCTCGGAGCGACAGCGAGCTCCAGCGAGCACTGCTGCGCGCGAAGCCGTACGTCGTCTGCGTTGATGTTAATGGGGAACGGAGGCGGGGGCGGGGAGTCAGAGCCAAAGGCAGAGGCGAGGCAGTCGAAGTGTTTGGAAAGCGTGGTGCAATCGGATGCGGCGGTGAATGGCGTGGCGTCTGTTGTGTGTGTGTGTGTGTGTGTGTGTGTGTGTGTGCGTGTGTGTGTGTGTGTGTGTGTGTGTGTGTGTGTGTGCGTGTGTGTGTGTGTGTGTGTGGAATGTGGCGTGGCTTGATACCTCCTCCGCGCTCTGTGGACTGGTTCTGGGTCTTGGTTTCTAAGGGGTTTGGAATAAACTACTCCCCTCCCCCCCAGCTGCGCCTCACCAGCAGCTCCAGCTGGCTGTCCACCAGGCGACTGACCTTCCCCCTGCGCCCGCGTGCCAAAACACACACGCTTCCCCTCCCCTCTTCCCCTCTCCGCCCCCCGGCTCCCCTCACCAGCAGCTCCAGCTGGCTGTCCACCAGGCGGCACTTGGCCAGCGACAGCTCGGTGAGGGTGGTGTTGGTGGCCAGCATGCGGGACATGTGCTGGTACGTGGAGTCCTGGGGGCGGGGCGGGATGGGGGGCGCGAGGGGAAGGGGGAGAGGGAGGGGAAGGTGAGATGAGGGGGACCGGGAGGGGGCTTGTTCCCACCATTCCGATCAGAGGCACGAATACGCACAGTACAAGAGGGGAGGGGCAGTCGGAGCGGTTCATTGTAACCCGAGACCGAGAACCCAAACGGGTGGAAAGCGAGTGGATGGTAGGGCAGCAATGTAGATGCATGAGAGCAAGATAATTCTCCTTCAGCTTGCGCAATCGCTTCTAACCCCTCCGCACCCCCCAGATTTCAACACTCCGTCCTCGTCACGTGCGGCTACTCCCCCAAACAAAGGAGACTCATTGCCCCGCCGCCCTCGCCCCCCGCACCCCCGCCCCCTCGCACCTGGGGCGCGGCCAGCTGGGCATCTTCAAGGTCCAGAACCTGCGGCGGGCAGGAAGACGTTTGTGTGTGTGGGTCTCACAAGTAGACAACCGCTCATCTAGGTATGCGCTACTGTGCTGGCATGCGCACGTCCGGAGTGGCCAATCATCTCTCCTTGAGTAACTGCATGGTGGCAGCAATCCCCCTCGATCCTCGACCCTTTACCCACACAACCCCTATGCTTGGAATCCCCACCTGCAAGGATTTGGTCATTCCACCCCCACCCATCCCCGCCCGCGTAGTAGTCCTGTCTGGAGCCTGCCCCATCCCGTGCATCCTCGTGTCTCGTGTCTGTGTCTCTAGTTTCATGACGGGCATGGCCGAAAGCAATGTCCCTTCCCTTTCCCAACCTAATGACTCCGCCCTCCACATGAACGGCTACCCGCCGCGCCCTGTGGGCTGGTTCTGTGCCTTGATTTCTTTGGGGTTGGAGTAGACTACCCTCCTTCGCCCCCACCCCGTGGGGCCCCGTGGTTCAGTTTGGCCTGGAATTTACAGCCCCCCCCCGGCCCCCAATATTCTAGTTCTGTATCTCTTTCTCTGGGATTGCAATAAACTATACGCCCCCTCCGTGCGGCCTCCCCCCCGTGCTCCTCCCCCCCCCCCGGCCCTACCTGCAGGCTCCTGTTGCCCTCGGGCGCTGTGAGGGCGTTGGCCAGCCCGATCAGCCCCTTGACCGCCACGTGGCAGTCCGCCAGGTCCAGGAGCGTGAGCGAGCGGTTGGACCTGCGGGGAGTGGGCCAGGGAATGGGGCGTGGGGGGTGGGGAATGGGTGTGGGGAGTAGGTGGGTGCGGGTGGGGTGCGGGTGGGGTGGGGTGGGGTAGGTGAGGGAGTTGAAGCTGACGGAGGCGGCTAGACCTTAGGGGCAGGCGCAATGGAGAGACACTGGGTCCCGGGTGTGGCGTGTATGGATCCCATTCATGCTAGCCGCCTTCAGAGAGCATCACAATGCCGCCCCGCCCCGCCCCGCCCCGCCCCGCCTCGCCTCCACGTGCCCCCCCCCGTAGTAACCCTGGCCCCGACGGCCCCCCTCACGCCCCGCCCCCGCCCCGCCCGCACCTGAGCATGTCGGCCACGGCCAGCGCGCCTGTGTCGCCGATGGGGTTGTGCCGCAGGATGAGCGCCTGCGTGCGGCCGCACGCACGTTTGTGTGCACCGTATGTTAGACATGTGTGTGCATGGTAGGAATGTGTGTAGTGTCGGCGGGTGCCATGCTGTGGGATCAGCACTCATAGCCTTACACCTAAGCCTGACGACGGGGAGTACGGTGATGGACCCCACCGGGTCAGTGCTCCCTCACGTCGCTAGCCCTATGTTCAACATGTAGCCCCCTTCCCAAACCTCTGCCGCCCGCTTAAACTGGCAGTGCCCCAGAACCCCACGCGCTGCCCGCACCGGGGCCCCGGGGCGCCTGGAATAGCCCCCTACTGAGCCACTACCTCCGCTACCCCGGAATCGCTGTTGCCAGTGCATCACTGCCCCCCGAGCTCCCACTGCCCCACCACCCCCGCAGTCACCACTGCCCGCACTGCCCCCCGTGTCCTTGTTCGTGTCTTGTTGGGGGGCTGGTGCAACCCATCCCCCCACCCTGCCCCCTGGGAGCCGGTCGACGTCGTCGGTAACGATTGCTGTTCCCCAAGATTGTCTACCGTCAACCACTTCCTTTACCTACTATGAGTGTACCCCCCCCTGTGCTCCGCTCGTTTTAGCTTGGTTTGGTTTACTATGGGCTGGAATTTACCAACCCCCCCCCCCCACACACACCGTGCTCTTTAACACACCTTGAGCCCCGCCTCGGGCTTGGCCAGCACCTCTGTGATCGCCGCCGCGCCCTTGTCCGTCACCTCATTGCCGGTCAGGTCCAGCAGCTGCAGACCCGGGTTCACCTGGGCGAGATAGAGAGGGAGAGGAAGCGTGTGGCCGTGTGCGTGTAAGTTCAGGGGAGGGTTGGTTGGCTGCAGGAGGAGGGTGGCCCACGGCCCCTGCCACAGCCACAGCCACAGCCACAGCCACGGCCACAGCCACGGCCACAGCCACAGCCACAGCCACAGCCACAGCCGCAGCCACAGCCACAGCCACAGCCACAGCCACAGCCACAGCCACAGCCACAGCCACAGCCACAGCCACAGCCACGGCCACAGCCACGGCCACAGCCCCTGCCCCTGCTACAGCCACAGCCACAGCCACGGCCACAGCCACAGCCACAGCCACAGCCACAGCCACCAGACACCCAGGATACGCCTCTGCCGACACCCACAGGTCCCCAAACCCACACACCCACAAGCCCACAAGCGCAGCCCCCCCTCCCCCGGTTGCCTCCGCCGGCGCCCTCATCCCCCGCCTCCCCCCCCCCCACAAACCTGCATGAGCCGTGCCACGGCCTGCGCCGCCATGTCGTTGAGGAAGTTGTACGGCAGCCGCAGTACGGCCAAGCCTGAGTACTCGTACAGCGCCTCGCACAGCGCAAACACCTGGCGGAGTTGAGCGTGGGGGCGTGAGGGCGTGTATGTTTCACGCGCGCGAGATGCAGTGTACCTGGGCTTTGTGGCACGACACAAGTGCTGAGTCACATGTTGGTTCGGGCCTGGCGCTGTCTCACACGCAGCAGCAGCCCCCACACCACAGCCCCCACTGTACCTAGCCCTGGACAGCCCCCCTCCCAACACCGCGGCAAATCCTGCACCCCTGGTGCCGCCCGCACCTGCATCGGCTTGACGCGGTTGTTAAAGAGCTCCTTGCTCTTTCCGTCCAGCGAGATGACGGAAAGAGGCTGCCTACACGGGCGCATGTCACACGCATGTGCCGCGGGCAAGGCCCCCTGGACTTCAGCACTATATAAACTTGAAGATGAATAGCCGATGACGTTAGCGGCTCGCGTACCCAGATTCGAGGGCAGCCTCTATGGACACCAAAACTGGGTCCACCGGCTCGCACGCAAAGTCTCCACATTTTATTATATAATGCTCACGTAAGTCTCCCATAGTACTCTAATTTGTCTTTAGGCGTATTGGGCGTGCAAACTAAAACAAGCGCGGGAGGGCTCGGATTCAAGTACACTTCACAACTTATCGCACGTCAATTTGTCATGTTCTCAAGTTAACAAGCTCAGATTGGAAAGCAGCTCGTTTGACGAAACCACATTGTTGCGCATGCTCATGTGGGGCACTCTGTTCCACGGGCTGTAGGAGCACCGACATAATGATCTATGTGGTGTGGGCTGCATGCTTTTAGTTCAAGATTACGAAGGAGGGTGCAGCCAAACCTGTTTGCAAATCCGCACGCACGCCCACCGCAATAGACCTAACAGCCTCGTTGCTCACCAGCATGAGGCTATAGCAGCTCAAAACACAGGAGGAATAGGCTGCTGGGCGTGTGCGGGCGTGAGCCGGAGCGAATGAAGCGATGAACAACGAGCCCGCAGCGTCCTGCCCCGGCCACAAGCGTCGCCGCTCAAGCTCTGAGGAGGGGGAGGTGCCGCTGCCCGTGCCGAAGAAGGTATCCAATGCGGCCACTGAAGGCGCCGAGCTGGCCTCCTCCCTACAAGTCCGCGAACAACGCCGCGCGGAGGTCAAGGCCATCTACGCCAACTACGGGGACCTTCTAAATGGAGGCGACACTGGAGCGGAAGCTTTGGCTTTTCAGGGCTTGCTGGAGTGCAGACGCGGTAAGCGGAAGTGCATTTGCGCGCGCAGCACGCAACCGGACTCGGGCTGCTCGCGTGGATCAGCTGCTATCATGCATTATGAGTCACGTTCGCTGTTGCACGCGGCTGCACCGGGCCTGTCCCCGTTGGGCGGGCGCGGCAAGCCACGTTGTTTGCGGCACCTCACCGGTGCCCCCGACACTCAACCTGCGCCACCGCGACCCCTGTTGCTACCCGCCAACCCCCCACCCCCAAGTACGCCTGTGCCCACCGCTCCACGTGGTCTCCGTTGCTCCTGACCAGCGCCTGCTTATCCCGGTCCTCATGCCCTCCTCCCCTGCTTTGACCTCCGACAGGCAGCCTGGGCGCCCGGCGGCTCGCGGCACGGCTGGTGCCCCGCTTCCTCCCGCGCTTCCCCTCCCACACCGAGCAAGCCCTGCGCCTGCTGCTAGCGCTCTACTCCGACGGCGCCCCCGCCCCGGCGCCCCCTGCAACCAACCCCGGCAACACCCTCCGAGGTGGCAACGCCGCCTCTCTTCCCAACGGCGTCTTCAAGCCAGGGCCCGGCGCCTCGCCCTCGCCGCCGCCGCAGGGTGCCGCAGCCGTCGACGGCGACGGCGGCCGCGCAGCCGCCGGCGGCCGGGAGGCGACCTCCGGTCTGGATGGCAGCGACCTGGCCGCCGCAATGCGGCGAGATGCGCTGCTGGGGCTGGGGAACGTGCTGGAGACGGCGGTGCGGCAGCAGCAGCAGGCGGGGGGTGCCGGGGGTGCTCCCGCAGGGGCGGTGGCGGCGGAGCGGACCGTGCCGGTGGTGACGGAGCTGGTGCAGTTTGTGTTGCGGTGAGCCACATGGGACAGAGGCATGTGTGTGTGTGTGTGTGTGTGTGTGTGTGTGGGTCGAGGGGTTGCGTGTGCATCGGTGGCGCCCCCGTCAAAGAGGCAGCAGGGCGAGGGCTGGTGAAGGGCCGGCGGGGTTGCCGGCGTGCACACGTGTTGCGCCCCTTGCTGCATGTCAGGCAGGGCGGCCCACTGCGGTCGGTAGGAAGGGACGCGCCCGCATGGCTCGTGGTCGGGCCTTGCGGTGCAGGCGCCGCGCCTCTTACTAGCCGCCCAACATTGCACCTCAGAGCACGCTGCTGAGCTCCTTGCTTTCCACTTACTCATAATCCTAATATCTCGGTCTAAGCAACCCGCTCCTCTGGCACGCCACAGGCAACTCCAAATGCACTGCGTCGGGGCTGGGACGCACGCCGACGGCGGCTCTGGTGGGGCCGGCGACGGCAAGAAGGCAGACGTCAACGGCGGCGGCGGCGGTGCTGGGCTCGGGCCGCATTACGGCCAATCCCACTCCCACTCCCACCGGCCCTCGGACTCGCACAAGCGGCCTCGCCACGGCTCTGACTCCTCAAGAGGCCGGCCGGGACCCGGACCCGGCGGCGGCGGCGGCAGCACCAGCGGCGCACGCCAGGACGCGGCGGAGGCGGCGCCAGCCGCCGCCGCTGCCGCCATGGCCGCTGCCGCCGCCGGCCCGCTGCCGCCGCTGCCGGCGGCGCTGCTGGACGCCGAGCCCGACAGCGAGGTGGGCGTGCTGCGCGGGCTGCTGCTGCGCGCCTTTGCGCTCTTCCCGCGTGTGGTGCTGGCGGCCTGTCTGGCGCCCTGCCGCCTGCCGCCGCGCAACCGGGCGCACGAAGACCTGGCGGGCTCGGCGCTGGCGCTGGGGCTGCTGCTGCTGCAGCAGCAGGCGCCGCCCAGGCAGGCCCAGGCCAAGGCCACGGCCCAGGGAAAGGCGGGCGGCGGGAGCGACGCCGCGGCGGCGGTGGGCACGCCGAGGGCCGGCGCCAGGGCGCCAGCGACGCCGGCGGCGGCGACCGGGGTCAAGACCGAGGCGGCGGCGGCGGCGGCGGGAGGAGGCGACGACTGCGAGGCGTCGGCCATGGTGGGTCCGGCGTGTCGGGTGTACATGTGCTGAAGACGGTTGGCGGCTGGCACGGGGGTCTTGCTTGCTGGTTGGCAGGGTTGAAGGCGGCGGCGGCGATGGGATGCATCGCGGTATGGCCGAGGGCCGGTTGGCAGAGGGTGCGCACCTCGCGTCTTGGCGCCCCATGAGCTCCCATTGACGGCCCCCGCCTGTCAGCTGAGCGCAACTCTACTGCTGGTACTTCACTCACTGAAACACACGACCTCCTGGCCTTGCGGGATCACCGCAGGACGCGACGGGCCCCGGCTGCAACGGCGGTGCCGACGGCGGCGGCGCGCCTGGGGCAGGGAATGCCTCAAGCGCGGGCGCTGTCGGTGGCAACAACGGCAGCAGCAGCAACAACGGCGGCGGCGGCGGCGGCCGGCATCCGCGACCGAGCTGTGTGGCTCAGCAGGTGCTGGGCCGGCTGCCCGAGACGCAGGAGTGGGTGCGGCAGCTGGTGGGGGCGCTGCTCCGAGGTGAGGCGGCGGGGTCGGCTGGCTCGTCGGGGGGAGGGCAGGGCATGGGGCGCGGCAGGGTCTGCGGGCGCGGCGTCCCCGCACTGCAGGCACTCCCCTGCGTGCCTCGCCCCTCCCAGGTCATTGCGATACCGTAACAGTGATCGTGACACGGCACTCGTGTGCTTGGATGTGGCCTGACGCCTGACGCACCTGGCGCTCGCCTGCGAACTGCCCTGCAGGCAAGAACGCGCCGCCCGTGCCGGCCGAGCTGCGCTCCCAGTTGGAGCGGCTGCTCAGCTTGTGCCCCGCGCCCAAGCGCCCGGCCGCCGCCGCCGCCGCTGACGCCGCCGCCGGCGCCGACCGCGGAGCCGGGGCTGGTGGCGGCGGCGGCGGCGGCGGCGGCGCCACCTGTTCACCGCCCTGCTCGCCTCGCGGCGCCGCCGGCGAGCTGCCGCCGCTTCCGCCGCTGCCCACGCCGACGCTGACGCCGAGCAAGGCGGCGGCGGCCGCGGCGGCGGCGGCGGCGGGCGGCGGCGGCGGGCCGGCGTTGTCTCATCTGGGCAGCGAGGACGGCAGCAGGTCGGTGCCCATGGACCTAGACCAGTCCATCAGCATCAAGCACGAGGGCGGCGGCGGCGGTGGCGGCGGCGGCGGAATTGGCAGCGGCGGGGCGGCTGGCGGCGGCGGCGGCGGGCACGGCGGGCCGGCGGACACGGCGGCGACGTCGCCGCCGCCGCCGCCACTGCAGCCGCCGCCCGCGACAACAGCAACAACGCCGGCGGCGCAGGGCGCGAGTGGCGGCGCCGCCGGTGGCGGCGGCGGCCTGCGCGGCGGCCTGGTGTGCCGCGCGGAGGCGTGCCTGTGGCTGGGCGGCCTGCCGCCGGGGCTCACAGAGGCGGCGCTGGTGTCGGAGCTGGGCCGCAGCGGCGCGGTCGAGTCCGTACACGCCGTGGAGGGCGCGCCGCCGCCGCCAGCGGCGGCGGCGGCTGGCGGCGCCGCCGCCGCCAACAACAGCGGCAGCCACAGCCACAGTCTGGTGGGGGAGGAGGTATACGTGGTGTTCTCGTCACTGCGCGACGCCGCCATCTGCTTCGAGGCCGTCGCGCGCACCGCGCCCTTTGGCGGCGCCCGCCCGTTGGCCGTGGAGTTCTGCGCCGCCTACCCGCCCGAGTCCGCCGCCGCGCGCCGCCGCGCCGCCGCCGCCGCCGGCCCCTCCCAGTTCGTCTGGGTGTCGTCCTCGGGCCACGGGGCGGCGCCGCCGACGGCCACGCCCGAGGCGGTGGTGGCGGCGCTACAGGAGGCTGGCGTGGCGGTGCCGCAGCAGATCCTGGCGGTGCAGGGCCGCAGCCCGGGCATGCTCCTACACATGGCCGCAGCGGCGGCGGTGCCCGCCGTCGTGGCGTGCCTGGCCGCCGCCTTCGCGCCGCCGCCTGCGGCGGCGGCGGCGCCGCCGGTGCCGCAGCTGCCGCCGCCGCCGCCAGGCGGCGGGGGCGCGGGCGCGGCGGCGGCGGCGATGGCAGGGACAGCCGCCGGCGGCGGCACGCCAGGCGCCGGCACTGCTGCATGCCTGACGCCGCCGCCGCCGCCGTCGCATCCGGGCGTTGGCGGCGGCGGCAGCGGACAGACGCCGGCGGCCGCGGCGGCGGCTGCACAGCTCCCGCTGCCGCCGCCGCCTCCGCAGCCTCACCATCAGCAGCAGCAGCAGCAGGCGGGCGGTCAGGGCCAGGGCCAGGGGCAGGGTGTGTCGGACCCGCTGCCGCCTCCCAACATCCGGACACTCTGGTTTGGCCAGGTGGGTGGCCGGGTCCGGGGGTCCTGGGGTCCGCGGGCCCGCGCGCGGTGGGCGTGGGGGCTCATAGCGCTGTGCTCGGGCCCGTGTGCGCCTTGTCGGGTGCCCGGCTTTTCGGGGTCGTTTTGCAGCTGCCTTGACATCCACCGCCCCGCCCCGTTCCTCACACCGTGTTCCCGCTGCTCGTACCCTGTGCCCATGCCCTGACCTTGTGATCTACCGACTCTTGTCTTTCACGGGCGGCTCTGGCCCCCGTTGTTGTTCTCCAAGATGGCCTACCGTCTACCACTTGCTCAACTCATCATGCATGTATGTACCCACCGCACCCCCTGCAGATCCACGAGTCGCTGCGCGATGAGGACCTTCTGGCGGCCTGCCGGCAGCACGGCGGCGAGGTGGTGGCCTGGCGCTTCCTGCGCGGCAGCCACTGCGCCTTCGTGGACTTTGCAACGCAGGTGGGGGCCGGGGAGAGAGGGGAGAAAGGGAGAATCGCAAGGTTTAAATGTTGGGAACAGGTTTCAGCAGGGAAAGGGGGGTACACGCGATACCGGTAAGTTTACGAAGTGAAGTCGGGGGGAGGTGGAAGGGGGGCTTGCACGCCCGCCGCGCACCGCCCGCGCCAGGTGCGGGCTGCTTTGGGTAGTTACACGTGGCGATTGGCCAGCGGGGGCGAGAGGGAGTGGCTGGGCTCCGTGCCCGAGCAGTAGAGCTGTGATGGGGAGGGACGCCAGGCGCCAGGGCAAAGTTGTGCGTGCTCCTGTGTGACGGTTTGCACCTCCACGTCAACTACTGGCTGGCCCGCCCCACATCCACACAACCACACAACCACGACCACACGACCGCCACGCCCCTGTGTGCTGCAGGCGGGCGCGGACGCTGCCCGGCGGGCGCTGCTGAGTCTGCGGCTGGGGCCCAGCCACCAACACGTGCGCGTGGAGTGGAAGGTGAGGGGCAGGGGGGGGGGGCTTGGGGGGAGACAGGGCGGGGGGCGTAGTGGGCGGGACGGGGCGGGTTAGCCAAGCCCAAGCCTACTGCAACGACTTGTCATGATCATGCATGGAGCCCCATCCTCACGGCTACCCGCCCGCTCCCGCCGGCTCCTGCCCTCCGCTCCTGCCCTCACGGCTGCCTGCCCGCTCCTGCCCTTCCGCCCGCAGCTCGACTCAAACATGGGCCCACGCGGTGGCATGGGCATGGGCATGGGCGGCGGCCCGGGCGGCATGCGCGGAGGGCCCGGCGGCGGCGGCGGCGGAATGTACGGCACCCCCGGCGGCGGCATGGGCGGCGGCATGGGCGGCCAGATTGGGATGGGGCCTGGCGGCGGCACGCCTGGCGGCGGCATGGGGTTGGGCATGGGCCAGATGGGCGGCGGCCGCATGATGATGATGGGGCCAGGCGGCGGCGGCGGCGGCGGCGGTATGGGCACGCCGCTGCACCCCTCGCAGCAGCAGCAGCAGCAGATGCTGCAGATGGCGGGCCGGCAGACGCCACTGCAACAGCAGATGATGCAGATGCAGCAGCAGCAGCAACAGCACCACCATCAAATGCAGGCGGCGGCAGCGGCGGCGGCGCAGATGGGTGGCCACGGGCATGGGCACGGGCATGCGGGCGCCAGTCCCGCGCACCCGAGCCTGCCGGGCTACGGCGGCAGCAGCACCGGTAACCCACAGCAGCAGCAGCAGGCACACCACCATCACTCGCACCCACGCAAGGGCGGGCAGCAGCCAGGGCCCGGCGGCGGCGGAGGGGGAAGCGGGGGCAGCGGAGACTGGTCGGGGCAGCTTCCGCCCGCCCCGGGCTCTGCAGCAGCAGCGGCAGCCGCGCCGCCGCCGCCCCCGCCGCCGCTCCCAGAAAGCGGCCTGCCGCCGCCGCCGCTCCCGCCGCCGCCGCCCGGTCCGCCGGGGCCGCCAACTGCCGCCGCCAGTCCCGCGGCTACAGCCGTCAGCCCGGCAAGAGCTACAGCCGCCAGTCCCGCAGCAGCAGCTGCAGCTACAGCCGCGGCAGTAGCAGGCGGGGGCTCCAGCCCGGCGACTGCTCCGACGTGGCAGGGGGCCCTGGCCAAGAGCGGCTCCCACGTGTGCACGCTGCAGTGCAACACCGGCGGCGCCAGCGCTGCGAGTGAGTGTGTCGTGTGTGTATACCGCTGCCCCAGCTGCTGCTGCTGCCCATGTTGCTCCTCCTGCTCCTGTTGCTGCTCCTGCTCCTGCACAACCCCACGGTTTGTGCGGCACTGTGCCTCATCTGTCCCGTGTGCCTGGAACAAACCCCTCACCCAGTACGCCTGCACCCCACTCCTACCCTGCTCATAAGCGTATTTCACTCCCTCTCCCAAACACACACACACACACACACACACACACACACACACACACACACACAGGCGGCGCCAGCCCCGGCGAGCGCGAGCCTGTGACGTGGCCGTCCTGCCTGGACGTGCGCATGCGTGTGGAGCTGGGCTACGTGGTGCACAGCCTGTACGCACACACGCCGCCCGCGGCCAGGTGGGGGCAGAGGGGGGGAGCGAGGAGCTGGGGAGGGAGAGGGGGAGGAGAGGGAAAGAGGGAGGGACATGGAAGGGAGGCGTTGGGCGTCTGGTTAACGCATTGTACGTACCGTACACACACGCGCATACAAAGCCGCACGCCCCTGGCCTCCAGCCCGGCCTCTCCGCTTCACTTGATGAACTATGCGTTCGCCGCCGGCCCTGGATGTGTGCGCAGGGCTCTGCGGCGGCTGGTGGTGTCCGGCAGTGGCGGCGGCGGCGGTAGTGAGCGCTCCAAGCTGGCTGACTTCCTAGGATACCTGGCGGAGAAGAAGAGGGCGGGTGAGTGGGGGCAGGGGTTTGTAATCCACCATTTCCCAAAAGAAACCAGAGCAATGGTTGGGCCATGCGTATACCGTATGGCTCGTGGGTGTGGGTGTCCGTGTAAGGGGGACCGTGCCGGTTTCCTCGGTGGGTTTCGGTCCCGAATGTACTGCTGATTTGCTGGCGCTGCCACTGCCGCTGACACACGGCCGCTGCCGCTGACACGCTGCCGCCGACACACTGTGATTGCTGCCGCCGCCGCCACCTGCAGGCGTCATCAAGCTGGAGGCGGCGGCGGGGCTGCCCGCGCGCACGCTGTACCTGGTGCCGCCCAATGAGCAGGTGGGGGGAAGGGCAGGTTGTGGGGCGGGGGGGTGTTTAGGCGGTGTGCGCACAGGCATGTGGGTGAGAGACTGCGGGATGTGTGGTGCGGGGCTGTGGGCGAGGCGGCCTCCTCCCTAACCATGCAGCCAGTGCCCGGAACCCTCACAATCCACCGCCACCGCGGCCACCATCCACCCACCGTCAAAACTACCGTAGTCACGATTTGGTTACTCCGTTCCCCACAAGGACGGCTGCCCTGCCCCCTTTTTCATATCTGATCATGAATGTAAACCCCTTCGCCTTCACTATTAAATACTCATGAATGTGACCGCCCCCCCCCCCCCGGACATCGGTAACAACGCGTCTACGCTGCAACTGTACCTGCCTACGACTTCACTTCTTAATCAATCATGAATGTAACCCCCCGCCGCCCCCCCCAGGTGTGCTCGGCGCTGGGCACGGAGTGGACGCCGCGGGAGCCCTTCCTGCTGGCGCTGGTGGTGCCCACCGCCGGGGCGGCCGGCGGCAAGTGAGGCAGGGAGGGAGGGAGGGAGGGAGGCGGCTCGCTCGCTCGCTAGCTCGATCACGGCCGCCCACGGCCGCAAGCACGGCGCGGCAGCGCCGCCGCGTGGCCGTCGCCCCGCCACACCTGCGACATCGTACCTGCGACACCGTACCTGCGACACCGCAGCGGCAGGGCTGCGCCGCCGCAGGCAGGAGCGCGCACGACCGCCGCGCCTCCGCGGCCGACACCGGCGGGCTCCCTTCCGGGTTGGGCCTGGGTGGGCAGCAGCAGCGCTGACAGGCACGGCGGCAGCGGCTGTGCCCTCCGCCTCAGCGGTCACGGCCAGGGCGGTGCCGTCACGGCAGCTGCTCTGCAGCTCTGCGAGCAGCTGTGTGGCCAGGGCCAGGACCTGGGCAAAAGCTATTGCCAGGGTCAGGGCCAGGGCAAAGGCCATGTGTCGCTACTGCCGACGGCTAGGGTCGCTGGTGCCGGTGCCGGCGGCGGGACGCGGTCGTGGTGGTGCTAGGGGGGGCTGTGTCGCTCACCGGCGCAGCAGCTAGGGACACGGCAACAGTCCAGTTCGCGCACCACATGCAAAACAGCAGCAGCACGCGGCTGCGGCCTTGGCTGCGGCTGCAGGCTGTCACCTGGCGCCGCCGTGGTGCCGCAACGGCGTCGTGTGTGGTGTGGTGAGGTGTAGTGGATGGGATGGTGTCGGCCGGCCGAGGGGCACAGAAGGCTGGCCGGCAGCGAGCGGAGGGGCGACATCGTGCGGTGCGGAGTGCAGGAGACAAGCCTGTTGTTAGTGCAGGAGACAAAAGCTGTCCTTAGTGCAGGAGACAAGCCTGTTGTTAGTGCAGACTAGAACCAAGACAATTATTACGTACCGTATGGTGGCTATCTAGATGTGGAGCTATGGCGTGTGGCGCGGGAGGCTCACGTGCGGTTAGGGTGGGGTGTTGGGGTCGCGCGAGGGCGGGGCTAAAGGTCGGGAGCAGGCCGGGCAGTCGGCAGCAAACGGCACGGTGGGGCGCGCAGGCAGGCTGGGTAGCCACGGCCGCCGCATCTGCAGCAGCAGCAGCAGCCATAGTGGTCGGATATGGAGTGCAGAGACTTCAGACACTACAGATGAGTCACAAAGGCTCCTTGCTCATGCGCTAGCATGCTTATATGTCACCATGAGATTCGATTGACGTCCTTTCGAGTTTGCAGAGGACGACCCTGAACCGATATTTGGGAGGGCAAAAGGCCAGGGCAGGTGTGCGTCTGAAAGCCCCTTTGATTGCGGACGATCGACAATCAGACAGTTTGCCTCGTTTACAGAAATGAGGTAGGGGAGACGTGGGCTGAACGCTCCGGCTGTGCTTGGGCACGTACAGTACCAATGACCTTGTACCAGTGTGTGCTGCTATTTGTCTTTGCAAACGGTGCGTTGGGGCATCCATGGCCAGGGGCGCTGGGGTGAGGTGGGGTTGGGGAAATGTGGGTGGTGCCGTGGGGGAGAGGGGCGTGGCTGGGGCTGACCATGGATCCAGGTTGGAATCGTTCATTTGTGCGTGCCGTTCCCGGGTTGACGAGGGTGCGGGGCTGAGCTGCGGGCATGCGGGGGGAACTCCGCGCGACCTTGCAATTGCACAGGGTGTTGGCCCAGCCACTAATAGTACATGAATACGTAAGTATTTAGAAGCTGCGCGGGCGAGCACGAGCAAGTCTGCGTTCATTGGATCCCGTTTCTCCGGACTCTATTTTCCCGAAGAGGTGGTTGCTTGGGTGCTTGGCCCCGACCCCGGTCAGCGGTCCGGGAGGTGCTGCGCACGCCAGCATCCGCAGTACCGTTGATCAAACGTATGTTAACGTATGTTATGACTCTGGCACTCAGATCATACTAAGACTTCAGTCGCCATTACTGTACGAGCCTCCTGTCACCTCAGCTCTACGCCACTAAGGGCCACTACCTGTACACGCCTCCTCTCGTGCTCAGCAATATAACATTGAGTCCCATGTAAGTTGACTCCCTTAGGGCACGCCCCATAGCTCGCATGGCGGTCCGCAGAGGCAAAGCAGGGTGTGTGAGCGTCGACCGCGGCGACGGGGAATAACAAGCTGTCAAGGTTGGCGTAGCGCGCGATAGTTGTAAGGCGACTCTGCTGCGGGGTCGCCTTGGTGTTTGCCGAGCGCTTGCATGCCATGGCTTGGCCATGACATTCCCGCTTGCCGTTGGATACTTTTAGGGTGTATGGTGTGTATGCAATGTGTTCACACGAAACGTTTGGCCTGTGCCCAAATTTCCCTGCCAGGGACTGTCTTGATTAACCGGTCCTAATATACCGTTTGCTGAATCCACGCAGTTCGAATAACAATAACATTAGTCAGTTACGCAAACTACGAAGCTGACTTTGTAGCGCTAGCCCTTCATTGACGCAGACGGTCGCCGGCGCCCATGCAGCGCTTGCCGAGCGCTTGCATGTTGTCGCTAGCACTGACGCGGATTCCAAAACTTGGCCTATGTGATACGGTCTATCCGAGCCTGCAGTGCTGCCCACGCCGCGAGATGCAGCCAGTTATTTGCGGAGGTCGACGGCGCCCATGCATCGCTTGCCGAGCGCTTGCAGTTCGTCGCTAGCGGTGTCGCATGGCGGCCAACGTGGCCTATGTGACACGGTGTATCCCATGAAGTTGTGCCCGCGCCACAAGACGCGCTGTGCAAAAATCGTAGCAAAACAGACCCCGGGTCGGTTTTCATGTCGAAATCGTCCATAAACCTTTGGCAGCATTGGTGGCCTCGCATCTCTGGGCCTCTCCTTCGCGGGTGCCGGCGTCTTCGGAGCCCAGAGACCCTCGTCCCAGAGATTGACGGGGGAGCTTCGCTGGCACTGGTGCTGCGGCGTTGTAGGGGCCGGCTGGCCGCATTTCGGTTTGTGATGGCCCCCTTCGAATCAGGAGCTGGCGTCGACAAGGAGCATGAGGCCTTCGTCCAGAGATAACGTTGGCGCTCCGTTGTTGCTGGTGACTGTGTTGTTGGGTGTTGGCATGCCGGGCATGTGGTTCTTGCGTCGGCTTCTGGTGTTGCCTGCCGTTTGTGAGCCTTCGGGCTGATTTCAGACTCCAGACCGTGCCTTCGGCACAGACACACAGGCGGTTTGGGGCGTTGCCCCGTGTTGAGCCTTCGGGCTGGGACCAGAATGTGCCTCGGCACGCTCGCGAATTTGGGGCACTGCCCTGCAGATGTGCCTTCGGGCTGGGACATGCTGTGCCACCTGGCACCAGATACGAGCAGTGCTTTGCGTTTGATTAGGCGTCGCTGGACTACATGCCCGGTGTACCTGGTTTAGCGTCGGGTGCTGTAGACAGCGCTTCATGCGCAGACACGGGTTGCCGCAGGATGTGGGGCTTTGGCGGGCTTAGGCTTGGCTTCGACTCATGAGTGTTGCACCCGAGACACGCTTTATGCGAAGACCTATTGCACGGTTGTCGAAGGTCGGTAGCCAACTGGGGGGAGGGTGGTTTCCCTTCGGGCCGGAGATGGTCCCTCTTGACCTGGGTGCGGGGCACCCTTGCTTGGTCGGACTGTCCCTTCTTTGTAATGTCGCAATCATAACGAGGTGGGAAGGCGAATGCGCCCATGCGCGCACGTGCCGCGATGCGAAGGGGAGCAGCGCGTGTGACGGTGCGGCTGTCGGTGTTCCGTACGGTGCTTGGGCCACGGTTGGGGAACGGCGGTCGGCAGGCACTGCCAGAGCAGGACAATGTATGACAGTACTTTCTGTGTTACACGGACTGGCGAGCCGCCGATCGCAGCTGGGGTTGCTGCTCCCTTGCTCCTCACGGGGTTGCTGCAGGCGGCAGCGGCCCAAATGGCGTCAGCCAGGGCGCTGCAGTGTGGGGAGCGGGCGCACACAGGGGTACCTGGACCACAGTACATAAGCAGGCCTACACGTACGGCCAGTGCTCGCCAGACTGTCCTCCGTCCGACTGCCCCAAGAGCCCGTTGCGGCCCTGCCTGAGTCCGGTGCCAGCTATGCTACTAGTCCAGCACTGGCTGGGGTTCGGTCGGCGCTTGGCCTCATGCACCAATTCCATCCGTCCATCCGTCCAAGCGCGACCAGGGACCGAAGGCCCAGGACATGGCCAGCAGCTGGCCTTTGATGCAGGCGATGGTGCGCACTGGCAGGCGGTGAGCGGTGAGGGCGGAGGTGATAGTGGCAAGTGCACGTTCCCGTTTGTCGGCTGGAACTTCGAAACGCCCCGTTGCGTGTCGATGATCATGCCTAGGTACTTGATGCGTTGCGAGACCTCGCCCAACATGGATCCATCCGTCCAGCATGCCGTGAAGCTCAGGCGTGAAGCCAGGTGAAGCTATGCCTGGCGTTCCTGTTGGTGCTCTGCCTGCAACGGCCTAGTCTGCTGCGTAGTGCTGCTGGCACCCATATGCACCCCACATCCCACACAGTGCTGCCTGCCAGCTCCGACGACCTCTTCTGGCACCGTGCGCAGTGCGTTTGCTAAAAGCATCTTCGATAACAGTGACAGACACTGGCAGTGCAGGTGTGTACAGCCAGGCGGCCACGTCGGCAGCCCCAGCTGCCCAGCAGTCATGGATGAGTGGCCACCACGCTGCGGGTGCTGCCTCTGCCGCGGCCGCCCTCGCCCCCGCCATGGCGAGTCAAGGTCCCCGACAGGGCCCCGTGCAGCGCCATGCCCCTGGCCCCTGTGACTTGGCCGAATGTCAGGGATCTGGGAATGGCGTACGGTACGATGAAGGAAAGACCAATCGACTGTAGATTTGACTTTCGATGGCGGCTTGGGGAGGCGAGCAGGGGGGGGGGTTAGAAAGCTCAGATTCTTACCCCATGCTCAAAATTACAGAGCTTTAGGAGAGCACTATGCACGTACTTTTAGTTTCTTAAGGGGGTGTCTGGTGAGGAAGTTCTGGGCCGCCAAAGTTGGGGGGTCGGTCCTCGTCCCTGGGGGTCCGTCGGGTTTCGGGAGCCCATCCCGGCGGATTTCGGGAAGCGCCCCACAAGCAGAACTAGGGGTCAAACGCAGCAGTATGAGGCTCATATGTGCACATTATGACGTAATAAGCACAAACAAAGCGTGGGAGGGCTAAGTTGCGCGTCCGGGCGTGGACATGTCGGGACTTGTCTCCACATTCAACACATGCGCACTGACACAGCTTGGCTCTGAAGCGCTGGTGCGCTCGAGTTCACGTCTAACAAGGCTGCCGGTGCACATTGTCCATTCGTCACGCGGCAGAGAGTTGAGCGGGGGGTGGTCTGGGTCGAGGGGATTTCCATGGATAGGATCCCGCCGGTGACCGAAGTCTCAGAACAGGACCGCTGATGACACGGAGTGATAGTGCTCGTCAAGAGGAGTCGATTGACACCACTTTGGTATTAAATGGAGGGGTTTTAACCCCTGAACAACAAGGTTTTGTCCGTCGGGGGGTCGGTCGTCCCCTCAAGGGGGGTCCCGGGGGATTTCGGGGCATGGGGTCTGGCACTTTGTTTCCTACCCCCTCCCCCCCTGAGGCGAGTGCCAGGTTGTGCTGTGTGTCAGTGAGTGCTTCCAGCCTGCATGGGGTCTGGGAATCAGCTTCTACGGGACTCCACCAACCTGCCTTAACACTGTCCCATCGCACAACCCCAGGTGTCAGTGGGGCTGACACACCCTCCGAGGTAGTAACTCCGGCGTTCGACCGGCCGCGTACTCCTGCCCTGCCGTTGCAAATTGTGTGCCATTTGTTGGGTTCTGGGAATCTGTACCCTACGGGACTTTACCAACCTGCCTAACCACTGTCCCATCGCACACCCTCCGGGGCAATTGAGATCCACTACCGGAGCAAAACGAACTGCATTTGCCTTTATCCAGGTCTGGAGGGTTGCAGCCATCTGATATCCATGACAGGACTCGCGCCATGCACCGACGTGTCACAGCAGTGCCGGGCGACACGACCATTCTATCGAGACCAGGTTTCGATCCTGGGACCTCGGGGTTATGAGCCCCGCACGCTTCCGCTGCGCCATCTCGATAA
>NC_057012.1:5008994-5053830 GCF_000002595.2 Chlamydomonas reinhardtii
GGCGGCGTGGGCCTTCTCAATGTCGCTCATCTCCCAAGTCTCCTTGGCCTGTGGAGGCGTGTACGAAAACATGTGGTGTTGGGGCGTTGGTGTTGGCGTGATTGCGTAGTTTATACCAGCCATGCGGCTGTGGATGTGTGCGTGGTTGCGTGGTTCCGGCGACTGGGTTGATGCAGAAAGCATGAAGGGTTTATAGGGCAGTACTACTTGGCAGGCCAGTGCCGGCGCCCAGACATAAAGAGCTCGCATCACATAGCTCGCGACTGACTCACGTTGGTGAAGTCAACCAGGTCCACCTCGAACTGCAGGCGGCTGCCCGCCGGCACCTCCACCTCCGAGCCCTCCACAGACACCTGCAGCGACAGACGCAGAGGCAGCGGCAGGCGGGCCGACACACACACAACAGCCCTCAGCCGTTGGTAACTAACCGCATGGGAACAGCAGCAGGCGCGCGCGCTCATGTGCGGACGAACGGCGAGAACGGTTATCATCAGGCGGGTGCGCAACAGGTAGGTGCGCTGCAAGCTTTTGCTGAGCAGCACGAGAAGCACCGGGGCTCGGGGGGAGAGAAGCGCGGCATGCGCGGACCGCGGCGCCTACCGTGCGCGGCTTGTCGCCGTAGCCGTACGCGGGGTCGTTGACGGTGACGACGGCGGTCTCGCCCTTCTTCATCTTCATCACAGCCAGCTCCAGACCCTCCGGCACCTGTGCAAGTGTGCGTGTGTGTGTGTGGGGGGGGGGAGTGAGGGAAGAATGAATGAGAGGAGGAGAGGGTGGTGTGGATGACGCACTGGAGTTGCGATGATGGATAGTAAGAGTGTGCTGCCCTGCTTAAAGCACGCGCCGCACACACTGCTGCCCGCCACCGCCACAGTCACATGCCCCTCCAGTCCCCTTGAGCTTTGCCCTAGCTCCCTTAAATCAGCCTCCGCCTCCCACCAGCCCTCGCCCCAACAGCCCTCGCCCCTCCTGCCTCCTCCCACCTGCTCCTCCTCAGTGACGAAGCGCAGCTCGCTGCCCTCGCCGTGCTTCATGAACACCGGCCCGTCAGGCAGCACCTTGCCTGCAGCAAAGCAACAGGAAGCATCCCACAGGAAGTCAGGAAGCATCAGGAAGCATCAGGAAGCAGGAAGCAGGGGAGTTTACACAGTCAACAGGCGGACGTGATATAAGGTGTACGGCACGGTAGCCAGGCGCTGTCGTAATGATGATACCCCCGACCCTAGCTACAGCCCACCACCCACTGGGAATGACGGAAACAACCCCTCACGCAATACACACACACACATTTCGTTTTTTTAACACACACACACACACACACACACACACATGAATGGAGATTCCCCCAAACACCAAACACACACCTGTGACGCGCAGAGTGACGCTGGCGCCCTCGTTGGGTCGGCGGTACTCGTTGTCACACTCCACCAGCGTCTTCTTCACCACCGTGTTCTCATTGTTGCAGTACTCAACCTGTGGGCGTGTGTGTATGTGCGTGTGTGTGTATGTGTGTGTGATCGTTGTGTATTGCATGCGAGTAGTTTTAGGACGCCAGGACGGCAGGCAGGCGGCGGAGGGCAGGCAGGCAGCGCGAGGGCAGAGGGTTGCTGGGAGGAGCGTGCGGCGCAACTCAACGAGGGAGACTCAAGCGAGTAAGCAACAATCACAGCATATGTCATCGGGACCCGCCCCCCCCCCCCCCCAAAAAACCTGCTGCTGCTACTGCTACCCCTGCTGCTACCCCTGCTGCTACCCCGGCCGCTGCTCCCGCTCTCACGTTGTTCCAGCCCAGCAGGGTCAGCTCGATCTCCAGGTCAGCGCCGGGCGGCACGCCGTACTCGGAGCTGCCGGCGGCGCCGAAGCCGTCTGCGGGCGCGGCGGCGGAGGCGGCGGCGGCGGCGGGAAAAAAGAGATGGCAACAGGTGGGTTTGGCTGAGTGCAGCGGAGTAAGGCCCGGGTGATTCGGGGCCGGCGCGGTGCCCGGCTAGCTCGATGGGTCGAACTTTCTGTGTTCATCTCAAAAGCATTTTGCTCTATGGTTCGCCCAATACTACACACTGCCGTTGCACTCACACTCGGGCTTGACCTTGAGCTGCACCCTCTCCCCGCGCTTCATGGTCTTGACCGCCACCCGCACCGCCGGCACCAGCAGCCCCTCCGACACCGTGAAGGTCACGGCCTCGGCGGAGGCGAAGGGCGCCTCGGCGCCGGCCACACGTGCACTGTACGACACTGCACGTGTGCATGCGACCGGGGTGGGGGCGTGCGGGTTAGGACGAGGATGAGGACGGGGGTAAGGACGCGGGTGAGGACGGGGGTGAGGACGGGGGTTAGGACGCGGGTGAGGACGAGGGTGCGGATGCGAAGCCCATGACTGAGTGCGCAAAGGCAAGAGCCTGGGCACAGCGCCACCCATACACTCCACACACTGTCAGGCCTTGATGCGCACAAAGCGCAGGAGCCGCGCGCGCTTCAGGTGTAACGACCCAATACAGCGGCGGACACACAGGCGCCACACCGCCCGCGTGCCGCGCCGCGCCACCCGCCCCCACCCCAGCCCCACCCCACATCGCCCCGCCCCCGCCCCCGCCCCCGCCCCCGCCCCCACCCCACATCGCCCCGCCCCCACCCCACATCGCCCCGCCCCCACCCCAGCCCCACCCGGCCCCGCGCACCCTTGGCCTCGAACAGGTCCTGGCACTGCTCCCAGCCGCTGCCCTCCGCCGTCACCGACTTGATGATGCCGCCGTCGCCCACAATGTCCTTCACACTGCGCCACGACAGCAGCTCCACCTGGGGTTCGGGGTTGGGGTTTGGGGTTGGGGTTGGGATTGGGGGTTGGGGGTTGATCACACATGCAGTCAGATGGGGCGAAAGGAGGCGCACGTGCACACATACAGCAGATCAAGTATATAAATCGGACAACACGTCCCACCTGTGCCTTCTCCCGCCCGCCTCAGCGCCCTGCCTTCGACCCCGCCTCAGCCCTTGTCCCGCCCCCTCAACCCCCGCCCCTGCCCCTGCCCGCGCCCACCTCGAAGTGCAGGGTGGCGTTGGGCGGGATCTTGGGCGGGCTGCCCTGCGCGCCGTAGGCGTAGTCGGGCTGGCAGATCAGCAGCGCCTTCTCGCCGCGCTTCATGGTGGCCACGCCCGTGTCCCAGCCCTTGATCACGCGGCCTGAGGCGTACGGGAGGAGGGGCGGGCCGGGGCGGGGGGGGGGGGGGGTTACACTCATGATTATTGGGTGAGGGGGAGGTGTTGTTGACGGGAGTGAATCTGTGCGATCAGCACTCATATACCTGAGCCTAACGACGGGGAGTAATGGACCCCACCGGGTCAGCGCTTTTCCCTCACGTCGCTTACGCTAATGTTCAACAGGAGGGGTTTGACAGGGTGCAGCGGTTGGGTTGGGTTGGGTTGTGGTTGCGTTGGGTTGGGCAGTCGGGAAGGAGGGCTACATTATGTGTAGGGCATGTGGTGGTGGCATGGGTGTGGCATGGGTGGGAGGACGGGAGGATGGGTGGGAGGACGCGTGGGAGGACGGCAGCTCGCTGCTTCGCCTTAGCTCAGCCTGCCACAACTCCCCGTGCGCCCTAGACCGCTGCCCCCTGCGCCACTCGCCCTACTCACCCTCTCCCAGTGTGAACACGAAGGGCTGGTCGCGGTCGCGGCTGCTGTCGAACTTGGTGCCGTCCTCCAGCGTGCCCACGTAGTGGACTGGGGGAGGGAAATTGCGCGGGTTGGGTGCGGGTGAGAGGTGTGTAGGGGTGTGGATCAGTTGAAGGCGTCTGAAGGCCGCAAGGGGTGCGGGTGACGGCGCCGGTGAGGCGTGCCAGGGCAGCGGCAGGCAGAGAGACGCAGCGCCCGGCAGCTCACCACCAGCGGCCCACACGCCGGCACCCCGCCGCCACCCACAGCCCACACCTGGCCCGCCCCTAGCAGCACCCGCTCACCCGCCCAGTCCCAGCCATCCGCGCCACTCACCGGTCACCTCGTCTCCCTTCTCGGGGCTCTCCCAGCCCTCGCCCACCGCCAGGATCTTCTTGACACAGCCGCCGTCATCCTGAGGGTTTGCGGGGTTTGGGGGTTTGGAGAGTTGTGGGTTTGTGTGAGTGAATGTACGTGTGTGTGTATATGTATGTGGGACGTGGGATGGGGGTGGCTGGGGTTGTACGTGTGTGCGGGGTAGCCCTGAGCGCTCGGGCCTCAATGCCAAACGGTTGCCAAGCTTATTGGGGAGGTTGTTACCACGGTTTCACCTTTTGCAGAATGAGACTGCGTTACCTAGGTTCGCAGCCGTCAACAGCGGCAACTAGCACCCAACCTGCCTGCCTGCCTGCCCAAGGCGCGCTCTGGAAGCTTCTGGAAGCAGGGCCCGACCCGCCCCTCATCCGGATCTTCCCACCGCGGCTGTGCTGCCGGTGCCGCAAGGGGAGCGCACACACTCGCGGCCGCGTTCAGCCCATGGCAGATTGCAACCGCACTGGAGGGCGACCCGAATGGCGCCTTGCCCCAGGGTCCCCAAGCCCCAGGCCACACCCCCGCCTGCCCCTCACCCACTCCTGACAGCCACCTTGACCCCAACGCCGTCTGTGCAACAGTAGGTATGTTGCCTGTGCATTTCCGCTTGACCGTGTTTGAGGCTTGCGAGACCAGGCCAGACCCCGGCTCCCTCCCCCCTTGGCATGCCTCTCTACTCCCTAGACTCTTGCGCCTTCGATAAATACCCACGCCAGTTACGCACGTGTGCCGGAGTCTCCACTTGTTGACCACCGCAGGTTACTACACACCAGCACGTCTCCGCGACATGGGCAGGACAGCACCGACTCCGCGCACCCCTCGACAGCTGGTCTACTTTACTCACCGTCAGCTTCACTTCCTTTCCAACCTCATCGGCAAAGTCCAGGTCGTCCTCCTGCATGGGCTCGCCTGCAAACAGGGCCAGAGCGAGCGATATGGCGGCATGCTTCCAGATACATCTCGCGCTGCTTGTCGCAAACGATGCGTTGCTCGCACTTACCAACAACCTCAGGCTGATCCACGGTAGTATCGCCCTCCGCCACGGGCGACGCCATGACCTCGTCGGTGGCCATTTCCGATAGTGCGATAGGTGCTACCCGAAGGCGTGTGGAGAAGGATGGCAACAAGTCGCGGTGGGCCTGAAAGCTTCAGCGCAAGCGAGTAAGCGTTTCAATACGCAAGTTGGGCAGTTGGGCAGGGTGCCAAATGCCCAGGTGCGGAAGGTTCCAGACCAAAGCTGCATGGGGGCCGTGCCTTCCCGAAGCAGCGGCCGACTCGTCTGGACCTAAACTCGGGCCTTTAACATATTGACTTTGTGGAGTTTGCGCGGGTCAAGCGGGCACTGTGCTGACCGGCAATGCCCATAGCTCCGCACACAGCGTAGTTTGGGCGGGAAGTGGCGGGAAACAAGGGGTCTGCCACGGCCATTGCAACCCGCAGTCGGGCACACGTTCCACCAGATATGCTGCTGATGGTCATAAATTTTGCCCTTTGATAAGGCCAAAGGGGCATACATGGGGTGGGGGGGACGACAGCGGAGGGTCTGTTGGGACAGCGGAGGGTCTGTTGGGTGCTCGAAGGGCAGTGCAATGGCACGCGGGTGAAGCCCGTAGTCCCTGCATAGCCCACAGACCATAGAGCAAAATAGATACTAGTGTAAGTAGCATAACGCTGTAATCAAGGCCCCAGCGGGGCAGTGGACTTTCCTTCTTACGCCTGACGCTGCTCCTTTCCGGCCCGAAATGAGCGCACAAAAGTCAGCAGGCGTCAAGGAGGTGCTTCCAAAAGCCGGCCTCGTCGTTAGCGAGAAGGGCAACCTGACCGAAATTCTGTGCAAGCCCAAGCTCATGCCGCTCAAGTCAATTACTCTGCAAAAGCTAGAGGAGATGGAAGTGAGTATTTAACATACCGAAGCCACTAACACCCTGCCCGCAACTGTTCACTATTAGTCTGCTACAAAAACAACCCTTCTCCTCGGTTTCGCCAACACCAAACTCACAGGCCAAGATTTCTGAGGTTACAAAACAGCAGCAGGCAGCACGCCTGGGCACAGCTGCTGGACCTCGGCCGGGCACTGCGACCAACAACGGCGGCTTTACTGCCTTCTAGATAATTAGTTCTAGTCGCTTCTCTAGCAGACTTGGCGCCTGTGCTGGTCCACGCCAGCAGCCGATAGCCGAAGGGCCCTGGGCGGCGCAACTTACGTCGAGCGGTCGCAGCCATGGGGAAAGGCGAACGCCCGGAGCATATGGCTCCGCCCGACATCTTCTACAACGAGGACGAGGCGCGCAAATACACAACAAACAGGTGCGTCACGGGGGCAAGCTGCGAGGCCTTGTCGGCAGAGTGTGACCCGAGCCAAGGCTGCCAAACCGACCCTTTGTACGTGGCGCGTGGGCAGGGGATCGGAAGCACGAGCCCCGGGATAAGGGTTCGCGATGCCGGCACGTAGCCGCGGCGTACGGCGTGCTCGGGTGCCTCAGATTGCTGAGAACGTCGCGGTGGGGTTCCAGCGGCGAACAGTGGACCCAGGTTGGCACCACCACCGCACACGCTACCGGCCTCTTCCACTTGGAGTTCCGAATGCGCCCCACATCCCCCACCCCACCCTTCGCACACGCATGCACAATCAATGCACCTGCTATTACCTCACCCCGCTCCAGCTCTGGCCCCCAACTCCGCATCCAGCCACGTGCACCCAGCCACACCACACCCCTCAACAATGCTACCCAACCACATGCGCTGTTCCTCCTCCTCAGCCCCCCCACCCACACACCACCCACACCACCACCTTATCACCATCACTGCTGCCCTCTGCCGCACAGCCGCATGATCAACATCCAGTCCACACTCACGGAGCGAGCGCTGGAGCTGCTGGCGCTGCCACAGGTGCGCGTGCGCGCGTACTTGAATGTGTGTGTTTGAGGGTGTGAGGGGGTGGGTGCGTGTAAGTTTGTGAGGGTTCTGTGTTGTGAAGGTCATGTGTGCTGGGCAGGGAATGGGCCGGGGCCCAGGGCCAGGAGCAGGGCCAGGAGCAGGAGTAAAGGAGGACACGCGCACCTCTGGAGTTGTCAGTGCGTGGCAGGGTGTGGGACAGGGCTATCACTAAGGCGGAAACGGGGTGTGCGTACCGTAGGTATGGCGTCGGGAGGAAGGCAGTGTACATACCCATTGTACATACCGGTAGTGGTTCACTTCTCAAACTCAACAACGCAACCCACCCCTACTTGTCTTGTTCTGCGTCTTCGCGTCTCTGGTCTCTTGTTGGGAATGGCAAACACACAGCCCTTCTCCCCTCCTCCTCCCTCCCGCCGCACCCCAGGACGGCCTACCTCGTCTGCTTCTTGACCTGGGCTGCGGCAGCGGCCTGAGCGGCGAGGCGCTGAGCGAGGCGGGCCAGGTGTGGGTGGTGTGGTTGGGGCCAGGTGTGGGTGGGGCGGGTGGGGCTTGCCCCTGTCCTCACTGGACGGCGGCACTATTGATGCTGCGATGTACTCACTCTGCATGTCATGGACGGCTGCTCCCTCGGTCGGTTGTTGCAGATGTTTACATGCCCACCAGACCACCATCACTGAACACCGCGCCTGGTGTTCGACCTCCTGTCCGCAGGTGTGGGTGGGGCTGGACATCAGCGCGGCCATGCTGGATGTGGCGCACGAGCGGGAGGTGAGGCCGGGGGAGGGGAGGAGGGAGGCGGGAGAGGAGGGAGGCGGAGGGAGGGAGGGGGAGTCGAAGGCGCGGACCCAAAGTGTCTAGGCGGGTGCACAGCTGGAGCGTCTTACCAGTCGGGACATAGGGTGGAGGGTGTGTGTGGGGGGGGGGCGATGGGGCCGCGAGGGGCCACACCGCGCTGCGTACACAAAGTGTGGAAACCAACCAGCGCGTGGCGCGAAGGAGCGGCGCCGGACCGGGCCCACCCGGATGCGCTGGTCCTGGCCGCGCCTTGCGGCATGCGCTCGTCTGCGCCGCTCCTGCCCCCCCCCCCCCGCTCCTATCCCTCCCTCTTTCCCGCGCCTGTGCATTGTCCCCACCCCCGCTACTTCAGCGTGGTTTGGTTTAGTTTGGGCTGGTAATTACAACCCCCCTCTCCGGGGCTCCGCTACTTTGGCTTGGTTCGGTTGAATTTTGCGTTTCTCCTAACACTCACACCCTCACCCCCCTCGCACACACGCCCTCGCCCCAGGTGGAGGGCGACCTGGTGCTGGGCGACCTGGGCCACGGCCTGCCGCTGCGGCCCGGCTCCTTCGACGGCGCCATCTCCATCTCGGCCGTGCAGTGGCTGTGCAACGCGGACCGGGCGGGGCACGACCCGCGGTGAGGGCAGGGGTGGGGGAGCGCGGGGCGGGGCGGAGCGGGGGAGGAGGGGCGCAGGAGCGGAGGGGTGGGGGAGGAGGGGCGGAGGAGCGGGGATGTGAAAGGAGAGGGGCAGGGGAGCGGAGCGTGGGGTCTGGGGGCAGAGAGGTGGGGATGGCGCGGTGAAGCAGGCGGCGCGCGGCGGGACGCATGGAGCTGCGTTGCTACTCACACACCGCCCGCGCTGCAACCCAGCACCCAGCCGGACCCCTCGCTCTCCCGCCGCGCGGCCCCACGCACAGCCCCTCGTGACCCAATGTCCACCCTGCAACTCACCACTCCCTACCACACCACTCACTCCGCCCTACCACACTCCCCACCCACCCTTTTGCAGCAAGCGCATGAAGCGCTTCTTTGAGACGCTGTACATGTCGCTGCGGCGGGGCGCGCGGGCGGTGCTGCAGATCTACCCCGAGAACCACAAGCAGGCGGAGATGCTGGTGGCAGCGGCAATGAAGGTGTGTGTGTGTGTGGGGGGGTGTAGATACCAGCCCAAACTTAACCGAACCCAATGCATTAGGGCCTGAGGGGGCTGGTGGTCGTCTGAGCGGGGCTTGGGGGTTTTGCCGGGCGCTGGCGGGGGCCGTTCCAGCGTGGAGCCCAGGTTTTCCAAGTAGTCACACGAGACGGGGTGGGCTCAGGAGGCCTTCCACTGGGCCTGGAACTGGCACTGGCCACCCACGCCGCCTTACACGCGCTCATCTTTCCTGACCCCCTCCCTCTGCCCCCTCCCTCTGCCCCCTCCCTCTGCCCCCTCCCTCTGCCCCCTCCCTCTGCCGCCTCCCTCTGCCGCCTCCCTCTCCCCCCAGGTGGGCTTCTCCGGCGGCCTGGTGGTGGACTACCCGCACTCCACCCGCGCCAAGAAGTACTTCCTGGTGCTCATGGTGGGAGCGGGCGGGCGGGTGGGAGCGGGCGGGTGGGAGCGGGCGGGTGGGCGGGTAGCCATTCATGGAGAGCGGCGTGCGTAAATCACAAGTGCGAAATGGGGGGGGGGGAACAGGGGGGGTGGACGGGGAGCCGTGCATGCGGTACCCGTCCATGCCAGACGACTAGGTGCGGGTTCCAACTCTGTTACAACGTGCTAGTCGCAGCCCTGCGGTTTCTGCGGTCCCCCAAGCATACCGATGATGCGGACACACCACATGCGGCATGGCGATACGTGGCGCACATACACAATACACACCGTGTGCTCTCTGACCGAACACACGTGCATCGCATACACGGTCTTTGCCTTGATGTTTCCTTGTGCCCTTTACCCCACACTCGTGTACACGTGCAGGTGGGCACGTCCATCTCGGTGCCCACCGCCAAGGGCCTGGACGGCGGTGAGCCTGAGGACGAGGAGGAGGAGGCGGCGGCGGAGCACGTGCAGGTGTGTGGGTGTGCGTGGGGGCCGGGGGGTAGTCCAATCGCAAAAGACCTACTGGCAACCCAGAACCGCGGGGCGGGCCGGTCGGGGGGGGGGGTACGTTTGGGCGGTCGTGGGCGGTGGGATGGTCCCTGCGGTGGGCTGCTGCGGGCGGCTGGTGCGGTCGTGGGCTGTGGGGGTACCGCGGCCCTGATGGCAGCAATCAAGGAGGCTGGGAAGCCACGGGGTTTCGTGCTGCGCAGGGGCTGCCGAGGCCGCCGCAACCCAGGAGTGCAATCTCGACCATGCCTCGGCCCAGCATCCGCGGCCTTCGCCACCACCCGTTTTGACGGCTCCCCTCTGTGACCCTCATCAGCACACACACACGCATACGGTACACACACAGTCTCACAAGGTCCTGCATGCTTCCTTCCCTCTTGCTCACCAACACGTGCAGGTGGCGGGCCGCGACCGCAACAAGCGGCGGCGCACGGGCAGCGGCAAGGGCGACGGCAAGGGGCGGGAGTGGGTGCTGCGCAAGAAGGAGCAGATGCGCAAGAAGGGCTACGACATAGCGCCCGACTCCAAGTACACAGCGCGCAAGCGGAAGCGCGTCGTCTGAGGCGCAAGCGGAGGCGGATTGTGCGAGGCGGCGGGCCCAGTGGCCGCAACCTCCTGCACCGTGCCTGGGAGGGCTTGGGTTGTGTGCGGTGGAGTGAAAGCAGGGGCACAGGGGCGGCGGGCGGCAGAGTATCTGGAGGGGCGTGGGCAGGCCGTGGAGTTGGTGCAAAGCAAGGGCTGCGGATGGCATGGCGGGTGCCAGGCCACAGGATCTGCATGCAGCAGCTGCAGCGAGTGTGTGTGTGTCGTGCAGCGGATTTTGCAAGTTGCAAGGGCTTCACACGCGCACATGCAGCGGCAGCCGACATGGGGTTTGCAACATGGGCGCTGGAGAAGGCCCTCCAGTGCCGGGCCGCTGCGGCATGCGGCGGGGCTCTGGAGCGCACACAGGCAGCAGCTTGCGGGGGCCAGGAGCCGAGCAGTGGTTGCACGCCTAGTGTGTGCGCATGGCTGGCTGGGTGTGGCAGATACATCGGTGACCGGTATGCTTCTCTGGTATGCCTCTCTGGTAGGGAATGGTTGGTACGGCATGGCTGCGGACGTTGTCAGTGCCAACTGAGTAACGGAGCGGGTGTTGGTGGGATGCTGCTCCGAGGTAAGGGTATGTGGTGGGAGCTACCTTACCCGCAGCAGCGGGTTACGGGTGGTGGGCACGGCGCGGGACACGAGCATGGCGTGGAGAGGCGGGTATCAAGGAGTTGATAAACTCCAGACGTTGAATGCTTGGTTGGCAGGCCGGCGGCACCGCCACACAGCCCAACGGTCGCACCAGCCAGTCCCAAGGGTCGTATCTTGTTTTTGGAGCACCGGCCAGCGCACACCTGCTGTGCTTGGGACTTGCAGCGGCCCATGAAAGCCATCAGCCCGCTAGGGCCTTCTCTTGTTAAACTACATCGTCCGGAGGGCGGGCCACGCACCAACGCTGCCGCGGAGGCGCTCGGCGTGGACGGGGACGAGCTCGGCGACCTTCTTTTTACGCTGTCGGAACTATCGGAGGGGCAGCTCGAATTCTTTCCGATAGGCGCTGACAATAAGGCAATCGTTGCGTTGCGCAGTCTGCGAGAGGACCCAAACGCAACGATTGCCTTATTGCCAGCGGCTATTGGAAAGAATTTGAGCTGCTCCTCCGATAGTTTCGACAGCGTAAAGAGAAGGTCGCCGAGCTCGTCCCCGTCCACGCCGAGCGCCTCCGCGGCAGCGTTGAAAGCCGCCACCTCCTTTTTGCTAACCATATCCGCTCATGCAGTGGCACAACAAGGTCTGAAGGACGGCTACACGCTGTATGCCGAGGCAGGGTTTACATGCTACCGAAGTTGCGGAAAGCGGTGTTGCCACGCTGAAACCGATTCACAGAGTTGAGTGCTTGGGCTCAGTCCAGCAATGCGCAAATGTGTATCTGTCTTAGCGCTGTCTGACGGGGGATGGGGACTGCGGCATCATTTGCGGGGCAAGCAACCACAATTCATGGTGCACTGCATGCCTTGCTCTTGTCGGTGCCACTTACCGGTGCTCTCTTGTTACCTTCCGCGCGCAGGCCGCGTGCGCTAGACTCAGACTGTTCCGCAAGCATGCACGGCGGGCCAGTACAGTGGCGGTTGCGGATGTCACGCGATACCGTGTGCTGGCGTACGTGTGATGTGCCCCGCTGGTTCTAAGGTCTGCTTGTAGCCCCTTGCTCGACGGCTAGCAGAACAGGCGGGTCGTGTGGCTCAGGATGCCTCTCACGAATATTGTTTACACGTTGTAGCCTTCAGGCGGCTTCTGTGTACCGGTGGTCAGATGTTCTGGAATCGCTAAGTGATAAATCAAGTAGCTCAAACTCTGACAAGCAGGTTTGAGCTACGGCGCCCACTAAAAGGGCCGCCAGCGCGCCCATGCCGCAGCTCCGGGGCGCTACTGGTCTGACTTACGAACGTCCACGAACCCACACGATGCTCAGCAACGCCGTGTTGCTAACAGGTAATTCATCCCATCTTGTACCGTTCTAACACGGAAACGCGTGGAGATACGCCCAGATCACGCAACACGCTGACGTGGGAAGTGACACACGTCCTAACACAAAACCCGCCACCTAGTTCCGAGTCAGGGTTTTGTCCCTCTAAGTGGCAATCATGCTAAGTAATGCGTGCAAACACCATGCGGTGACACGGCATGCACGGTCACACGCCAGGGCGTGACAGCTGTCACGCGATACCGTGTGCTGGCGTATGTATTATAAGTTTTTTTATAATATCGTGTGACAGGTGTCACGTGATTTCGGGGTTTTTTTTCTTTTTTTTCCACATATGACAGCTGTCATGTGATGGCGAGGTGCTGCTTTGACGGATTGTGAAAGTGGGGAGGGGGGAGGGGTGTGTGTGTGTGTTGCAATGCGAGTGAATGTGGCGAGGGATAGTGCCGGGAAAGCTGCCTAACGTCAGGGTTAGGGTTGTTGCGGCTGTCGGGTTTAGGGCAGTGTCAGTGCGGAACGGGTGCCTCCCGGGCTCCGGACGGTAGAAGGCTGAGTCATTGCTAGTCTTATTCTGCGGTGCTTTACGGGTGTGAAGTACGTTGGAACGCAGTTTGTAGATGCCGTTATGACGTGGCTAAGGATTTGCGTATCCGGATGAGGCGATTCCCCCTTGGGGCGCCGTTGTTTGTGTGGTCACTAGCTCGAGACGACTTGTTCTGTCTCGAGCTCTCTGGTACGGCTTGCTGGTTAGCGATTTCACAGACAGAACCCCGCTGCGCCTATACACGGCCGGTGGTAATACGCGTTTAACCAACAAGAGGTCTTACCAGAATCGATATCTCGCCAACCTAAATTAGTCTGTGCGCTCAGCAAGGGGCAGTGAGCCACGCAGCACCGTTATCACGCGTTATGGCGTGACACTTCATGCGGCGGTGGGCGTGAGCGGAGGTTGCGTGTGCATGGGAGCCTTACACCGTATCCAGCCCGGCGCACCAGGCGTTCCCCCGGCGTGTCTTCATGCGGCGGTGGGCGTGAGCGGAGGTGCGTGTGCATGTGAGCCCTACACCATATCCAGCCCGGCGCACCAGGCCTCCCCCGGCCTTCCTTCATGCGGCGGTGGGCATGAGCGGAGGTGCGTGTGCATGTGAGGCTTTCCCCGTTATTGAGAAAGCTGTAAAGACGAACCATGCGAAGCCGAGAAAGCCGGTATCTTCAGGTGGTTTCCTAAGCACAAGCCGCGGAGGCGCAGGCGGAGGCGAGACCCGTGCCCGGACCGGCGCTGAAGACTGACGTACCGGCCTGCTGTAGATTAACTTAAGGTCTGACCGGAGCATGCACAGCAAATCAAGACCCAGCATGGAGCGCTTTCCTTGTTGCATGGGGCTGCATGGGGCTCATATATTTCGAGTTCAGTTCTTCACTCTTCAAGCAACCTGTCTTTGTCACATGTAGCTACATACCTATCGTTCAGCACTATCAGCACCATGTAGAGACTTCGTGGTCCTCTGGCAGTCGGCCATGGACTTGCTTTCAAAGTTGGCGCTCAAGTCTACAGGGCGAGTCTTCAAGTCCTGCTAAGCCCTGGCATCAATCTTTGGAAGGTATTTTATGAGCTGCTGGTGCTGGGGCTGGGCTGCGCTGTCGCAGGGGGTGTCGGACCCTCGTTGACCGGGTCTACAACTAAGCCAGGTCTTGACGCTGCTGTTACAGGATGTAAATCAAGCATCAGAGACCAAGTCTGGAATCAACAGTGCCAGGTGAGGCAGGTCAGGACACATAGCGACAGCCATTTTGGGTTTGACAAGCGACAACAAATTCAGGGGGTCAAGCGAGCTAGCATCCATGCGCAGTATGGACGAAGTTGTAAGAGCATAAGCAGAAATTCAGAGTGTGAAGCTCCCCCCTCCCCCTCCCCTTGTCTCCTCAGGTCCGGCACTGGAATTCGACTCGGGGCGCGGCGCGCGTAAATGCGTGGCCCTTCTAACCCTCACCAGGCAAGTTTGATCGGAAGTTGCTACACAACTCATAATAGGATGAATGATAGGATTTGAATGACGTACATGGGAAGTGAGTTCTAGGGGACCGAATGCGGTCTAGGCCCTGCCCTGCACGACACCGTGCCACCATGCACTAACCAACTTACCCCAAACACCATGCAGGCCGAGCTCAAGTACGGAGGCGGCTAGCGGCAAGCGGCAGACTTCAGGTGGCGGCAGCGGAATTGGCAGGCGGCGCTGTGCGCGCATGGTGTTATGGTGTGATCGGCGGGTGGCTGGGTGTAGTGCTGGCAGGGGATCCGTATCGGTTGCCTTCACACTTGCCTCGAGACCCTGAGTATGCCTGGTCTGTACGTTTAGTGTTGTGTAGTGCCCCGCTGGTTCTCCCCCCCCCAGCCACGTGCGTGTTCAGCCGTGGTCTGGCATGCTCAGTGGGGCAGACAGTGAATGGAAAGCAAGCGCGCACATGCGCAGTGAACAAACAGCACACATAAAAGACAGACAATCTTGTGGACAGACGACACGCATAAAGGACAGACAATCCGCGGCCAGCGACGCGCGCTAACCTCCTTCTGTGTGCGGCCTCGGTCCACACCATGCACCAGGCTTAGCCTGTGCCTAGAAACATCAGACAAATGCGCAATGTTTATGCAGCTATTGAGCGGCGAAGCGCAGCACCGTGTATGCCAGCGGTACTGCCCGTGGCAGGCGCTGCATCAGGGGGCTGCGCTCACGACAGGTGAACATCACGTTGTTCCCGACATCCTGTGATCATCTGAGGTCCAACCACAGCAGACGAGCGCTAAGCATCGCGAACGCACAGGTAACAGCGCAATGCCGAAAGGCACGCTAGCCTCAGGGTGTGTCGGCGTTGATGTTCCCTCCCTCAACTCCTCTTGGGTGCCAGCGGCACGACTTCATGACTAGAACACGGGCTCGCCCACGTTCATGGCGGATACGAAGCCCCATCGCTTCACCTTCTTGGTGAGCAAAACAAACCAGATGCAGGTGGCACAAGTAGCAGTCAGCAACTCGCCGTTGGCGTGTTTGGTGCGCAGCCACCTGAGACGGGCCTTGCTGGCGCATCCGACGTAGTCGCGGGGTACCCGCGCGATCACGGCATCAGTGGCGTGATCACGCGCGACCTCCATTGAAGACTCAACGGCAGAGGGTCCGGCCTCCAGCCAAATGATGTTCATGCCGATGCCGTCCTGACGCGCGCGCTGAAGAGTATCAGTAGAGACGGCGGCTTTGCCGCCAGTGGCGCGACTGCGACGCAAGGTGCAGCCGTGCGCGCGGAGCCAGGAGGCTGTGGCGTCAGGCACATTGAGTGGAGCGTAGATAGACGAGATACTGGAGAAGTTGACTAGCTCCGCAAGCGCCTCCAACTCTGACGGTGTAGAAACAGGGATGACCATGCCCATGGGCACATGCTCGTCAGCCGGCGCCTTTGGCGCGGCCTGAGCGTGGGTAACGGCGGCAGCAGCCTGCTGCTTGCTGACCAGACGGGGGCGCAGCTGAGTGTGCGTGACGCTCTCAGAGGAGCCGTCGGGATATTCGATCAGAAAATAGTGTACACGGCGCCGCTGGCCCGCATAACTGACGACGCCGGTGTTGGTGGCACTCCGCGCCCGCTTGCCCTTGGCCTCCCGCATGGCCAGCGCACCCTGAAGCTGCCGGAACTTAGCCGGCGGCACGGCCGCAGCCTGCCGCTCACCTTGGGCTTGACGCATGCTGTCAGGAGTGACGCCCTTCTTTGTGCAGGCCGGGCAGACCCACGTGCCTTCGGGGATGCCCTCGAGAGGAGGGGTAAGACAGAACGTGTGCCAACCGCTGCCGCAGGCGTCGCACAGCAGCATCCACTCCTCGTTGTCAGGCATTTTGCAGACTTCGCAGGCGAGGGTGACAGAGGGACGCGCCAGGCGCGGGTCGATGGCGCCGTCGGCTATGGGCAGGTGACACGGAGCCACGTGCGTGACGTGGGTGGAGATCTTGGTACCGCAGCGGCCCTCCAGGATGACCACACCAGAAGGACGCAGCTCAGTTACTCGCAGGATGTCAGGGCGTGCCTGAGCGTCGAGCGCGGTACGCTCAGACGTGTTGCGGTAGTACACATAATCACCCACTTCGAAGCGGCGAATCTTGGGGTCGTAGCCGCCACCACGCATCTTGGCGTAGTGCAGCTTGTCGCGGTGCTGAGCCACCGCCAAGTTTCCACCAGCGATGACCATGTTCTTGCGCAGTGCTGCGGCGCGCAGCATGACGGAGCGAGCAGCCGCCTCGGGATCATCCAGATCCAACTCGCCTTCAAACCGCGGCTTTGCCGCCGGTGGAATCACTGGATCGGTGGCGAAGATGATGGTGTAGGGGCAGAGCTTGGTGGAATTCTGGACTGAGCAGTTGTAGCCCAGCGTGATTGATGGCAGGTGCTGGTCCCAGTCGTTGACTGAGCCAGCTCCCAGCGCCAGCTTGATGAGCGCCTTCTTGCAGGTTTGCACGGCGCGCTCACTCAGGCCGTTGGCCTGGGGATGGTTGGCCGAAGTCTGGCGGTGGTCGATGAGGGCGTTGAGCAGCATGGTTGCAAACTCGCCCTTCCACTCGCTGCCTTGGTCGGTACACACCTCGGCGCACGCGCCGTACACGCCTAGCACGTGGTGCTGGAATGCGAAGGCGGTATCGTGTGCATGCTTGGATGGAATTGGTAGAAAGAGCACGAATTTGCTGAAGTGCTCGACGCAGACCATAACATACTTGTTTCCATGCTTGGTTTCGTTGAAAGGGCCACACAGGTCGACGCCCCAGCGGTAGAACAGACCGCCGATGGGAAGGGGGCGCAGCTCCTGTTGCTGACCGTTGTAGCTGGCCTTGGCACGATCGCACGCTTCGCAGTGCTTGACCGCGCTGCGCACGTCGTCGCTGATGCCGGGCCACCAGTAGGAGTGAAGCAGCAGAGCTGTGGTACGACGCACACCGAAGTGCCCAGCTTGCTCATGAGTGCGCCGCACAAGCTCACCCCGCTCCGCTGGTCTTGGGACTTGACGGAGCTTGCCGTCAAGAAGCACGATGAATAGCTGATCACCTTGCCAGCGGTAGCGTGATGCACGACTCCGGACGCGGCGCTGTTCGTTGTCGGACCTGGGGGGTTGCTCTTCTCCGCCGCCGCGCAGCGCAGCAATCAGCGCGTCATCAGCCCAGGGATCCTTGAGCGTAGCATTGGCAGGCGTGTCTTCGGGCTCCAGGGCTGCAGAGGCGAGAGCGAAGACAATGGTGTCGTCTGCCACTGTCGGCGACTGGGACATTGATGACGCCAGGCCACGGGTGCTTGTGGCGTGCAGGACCAGGGCACTTGCCCCAGCCGTGGTGGCAGGGCCCGCGTCCTCGGCAAGGACGCGCCCGATGGCTATGATGCTGGCGAGATAGGAGACGTCCGGTGCGGTTGCCAACAGCGCTTTGCGCTGGCCCTCGTCGAGGTCTGGGGCAGCCGATGCCTGACCGTCAAAGCCGAGGAGCTTCTCGCACTCGTCGGCCGTAGGCGGCGTGTGACGCCTTTGGAAGGCGTCCTTGATGGGGCAGGCGGCGGTAGGCTGGTCGGCGGCCACGGTAGCTGGGATCGTGGCCGGCATGAGCGCCTTGACCGGCTTGCCTTCCAGGTCACAAGGGTAAAAGGGGGCACGCAGTTGCTTGACTGCGTTGGGCACGGTGCGCCCGTGCCCCAGAAACGATTGCACGTCGGCACCAGCTGGGCGGTGAGCCACGTCGGCGAGGCCACGCAGGTCAGCCGAGTCCGCGAGCGATGTCCAGGTGCGGTTGAGCTGATGGAAGCCCGAACCAAAACGTGCCGAATCTGACACCAGGGGCGCTCCCCATGCCTCGCGCATGGCCGCGTCGGCGTCGCGTTGCTCGGGTGGGGGCGTCTCATTGGCGTTGAAGGTGGAGCTGCTGACGAACATGACGCGTTGTTCGCCCAGCAATCTGCGCGCAGCGCGCAGAGTCTTGAGCACAGAGGCCTGGGTGACGGTGTCACCTGCTTGCCAGTGTGCGATGATGAGAACGGGGAGGCCGGAGCTTGCTAGCTCCCTCAGCTGCGTGTCTTTGACACTGCTGAGTTCTGGTGGGAGCGTTGTGAGGCTCGCACTCCATGCCGTGGCGGGGAAGAGATCAGGCCGCAGGTCGGTGATGGCGGAGAGGCGGCGATTGAGGGCCGCTCGGCCCGCCGCTGACGGGTCGGAGTAGACGTAGCGCCTGATGGGGATTCCATTGAGTAGGCAGGCATCCAGTCCACTCCCAAGGCCTCCCGTTGCTTCCCAGAGCACCAGGCCCTTGCGCAGCGCCTCATCATACCAGGCCGCTGCCGTGAGCGTGGCTGGGGCTGGCGTTGGCGGTGACGGTGGTGCGGCGGTGGCGCCGCGCTGGCGCAGCTTGAAGGCAGCTCGCCACTCCAGGGCCGCACTGCGCAGCAGCATGCGTGCCGCTTTGCCCTCGCGGTCTGCTGCATCTGGTGGCGGTGACGATGCCTCGTATGCCCAGCCGTTCCAACCCGCCAGCGATTCGTCGGCGCTGGGGATGAAGTCAGACGCGAAGGGGGCTACGGGAACAGAGGTGTTGAGCGCCACATGCAGCACCTCGTGCTCTGAGAGGCTGGCAGACACGGCTGCCGCTGTTGGCGGCGCGCTGCTGCCGAAGCTGTCCGCAGGAGGGTCGTCCTCGTCCAGGCGCGCGCCTGAGCCGTCAACTGTAGTTGGTAGCGGATTGCGGGAGAGGCCGTCGGCGTTCTGGTGTGTTACACCAGGGCGATGCTCGACCACGAAGTTGTATTCTTGAAGTACCAGTGCAAAGCGTGCGTACTGGCCCGTTAGGCCTTCTGAGCTCATTAGGTACGTGAGCGGTTGGTGGTCGGTGACCAGCTTGAAGGGCGTGTCGGAGCCGATGAGGTGATGCCGGAACACCTTGAGAGCCCACACGGCAGCCAGCATTTCGCCCTTGTACGAACTGTAGTTCGACTCGTGCTTGTTGAGCGAGCGTGAGATGCAGGCGCACATATATTCGCGTCCGTCCCCATCAAGCTGGCCCAGCACGGCGGCGATGCCCTTGTTGCTAAAGTCGGTGTGGACAATCAGTTGTCGAGTATAATCAATGCGCCGCAGGACGACGTTCGGTCTCATGAACATCTCTTTCAGGGCGCGGTGCGCATCCTCCTGCTCCACCCCCCACCGCCAGGTGACGCCGTTCTTGAGCAGCGCGTTGAGCGGTGCGGCGATCTCACTCATGCGGGGTATGTAGCACCGGTAGTAGTTGATGAATCCAAGCTGTGTGCGGAGCTCGGAGACGTTCTTGGGCGGTTGCAGCGCCTGAATGGCCGCCACCTTAGCCTGGTGTGGTGAGATGCCGAAGGTGGAGAGGTTGTGGCCGAGGTATTCCACGACGTCGGCGCCGAAGATGGATTTGTCGGGGTGGGCACGCAGGCCACACGCCGCCAACGCATCAAGCACTTTTCCCACAGCCTCGATGTGCTCCTCAGCAGTTTCAGTAGCGATCAGCACGTCGTCGATGAAGGCCACAGCCAGGTGATCCAAGCCAGCGGCGCGCAATTCATAGTCCATGCGGCGCTGGAAGGTGGCGGAGGCGTTCTTGAGACCGTACGGCATGCGCGTGTAGGCAATGAGCCGGTTGCCACACCAGAAGGCGGTCTTGCCGTAATCGTCAGGATGAATCGGGATCTGCAGGAAGCCCTGCCTCATATCCAGCTTGCTGAAGTAGCGGGCTTTGCCCACACGCTGGAAAATATCCTCAGGCCGATGCAGCCCATACTTGTCACCTTTGGTGACTTTGTTGACCGGGCGGTAATCCTGGGCCATGCGCGCGGCAGTCCAGAGGCCGGTGGCCTCGTCACGTTTGGCGGCTATGACGGGATTGACTGCCACTTGCGTTGGGCCCGTCCACTCTATGCAGATGCCGGGCTTGAGCAGCTCATTTGTTTTCTGCTGGATGATTTCGTTCTCCTTCGGGCTGTAGCGGCGTGGCGATTGGATGACGGGCTTGTCGGTTGTTAGCTCAAGCCGAAACGGTCCTCCGCCGCCACAGTAGCCGGGTAGCTCCTCCATGCTGTACGCAAAAGCTGTTGAGCGTCGTGCGCGGACTTGGGCTTTCAGCAACGCGGCCTGGTCTGATGTCATGGCTACTGCGTTGCCCCATACCCAGCCGCCCTCCTTGTCCTTCTCATAGCGCTCTGATGCGGCTGCGGCCATCTTGCCGTCGAAGGTGAATGACTCCACGCTGGCCAGCACGTGCGAAAGGCCTGGTGGGCCAGCGCCGTACTGCTGTTGGAGGTCCAATGGGTCTTGCGCCAGGTCCCACCGCACGCGCAGGTGCGGCGGCGCGGAGCTCAGCGCGTTGGTCACGGCCTCGACCTGCTGCAGGGCCTGGAGTGCGGGCACGCCGCCTGCGGCGCCGCCCACAGCTCCGACGCGTGCCGCGAGAGAGATGAGGGCGATGGCGTACAGCAGGAAGACGGTGACGCCGTACCAGCTGCGCTTGGTGCCCACCTGCACCTCAGTGCGCGGACCGCGGTACTTCTTGCGCTTGCCCGTGCGCTTGGGAGGCTCCGCCGTGGCGCAGACGGGCTCAGTGCGGTCCAGTGAGCTGGCGATGCGGTCTCCTCCTTTGCCAAACCATCCGCCGATGACGGACAGCCCGGCTGACAGCCACCCGCGCTTGGGCTTATCAGGGGGCGGCGTGCCGTTGCCGCTGTTGGTCTCGGTTGCCATTGTGCCGCTGCCGTCACCTTGGCTGGCCTCGCCGTTGGTGGGCTCAGCCGGGGCGCTGCCGTTGTGCTGCTTGCAGCTGTCTGCGGTGCAGCAGGGCGTCGCCGTGGCGGGCTGAGCGTGGTCGGTTGAGCTCTCGCCGGACGCTGAGCACTCGCTGGCCGTTGAACATCCCCCCCCCAGCTTTGGTGATGGGTCGCCGCCGAAGCTGGTGACGCAGGCAGCGTAGTGCTCATGCGCCGCAAGCGCTGCGCGCACGCCGTGGGCGTTGCGCAGCGGCAGGCTCAGGACGAAGGAGGGGAATTCCAGCAGGTTGGGGTGCAGGTGCATCACGGGGCGAGGGAACACGGTGACGTAGCTGGCGACCGGCTGCATCTGCTCGTTGCCGATGAGCATGTCGAACAGGTACGTGTCGCTCACCACCAGCGTCTTGGACATGGGGATGCGCACTTCGTACTGCGAGCCGGGCTTGATGCGGAGCACCAGCTGCTTGTGCGCAAGCTCCTGAAGCGGTGACGCGCCAGCGGACGCTGCCGTGGACAGCGTTGCCCCAGTGGGGCGCACCGGCAGGTTGTGCATGGACGCGAAGCTCTGAGTGACCAGGTTGACACTGGCGCTGTGGTCGCGCAGCACAATGGGTGGCGGAGGGCCAGCGGGAGCGCTTTGCGCTTGCCCGCGGCTGCTGCCCGCCCCTCCGGCTCCTTGCTGCGCGCCGTTCTTGTTTTCAATGGCGAAGTCGCCTGCCGAGCAGTAGAACATCTTGTGCTTCTCGGCGAAGTAGCTCTGCAGCTGCGGCTGCCTGGCTACCAGCCTGGCCCACTCGGCCGTAGGGATCTCGGTGATGGCGCGGTACGTGCTGAGGATCTGGCCGTCCGTGCCCACCGGCGGGTTGTTGGCGATGTACGGGCTGGCCGTGTCGCCGAGGACCTCCGGCGTGATGGACCGTGAGCCTCCGGCGCCGGTGCCGGTGGCGCAGACCGCCTCAGGTGGTAGTGCCTTGCCTGTCTCCTGTGCGACTCGCTGCCGCAGGCCCTCGTGCCACACCTCATACGTGCCCAGCAGCTCACTGAGCTCCGCGTTCAGGGTGCGGCGCAGGTCGGCGTGCTTGGCGCGGAAGGTGCTGGAGGAGCGCGCCAGGTAGTCCTCCAGCGACAGGGTGGCCGGCCGCGGCGATTCGCGGAAGGGCACTCCTGGAGTGCCGTGGATGACGACGGGCTGAAACCCCATGGGGGCGGGCTGCTGCCGAAGCGTAGCCAGCGCCGAGGTGTCGGGCCCCTGCGCCGAGGTGCCGGGCGGCGGACCTGAGGCCTCGTCGCCGGTGACCAGGGAGCAGCAGTCAGCCGGAGGGCCGCCGCTGGCGTTGCTGCCGCTTGCTGCTGCTGCGTCGTGGACGCGTGCCGCTGCGTGTTGCGCAGTGAATAAGCTGGCTTCTAATGCACCGGCACCGTGCGTCGCTAGCCCGCGTGCGCCCGCAGACGGGCTGTTGGGCGGTGCTGCTGTTAGCGGCGCTTTAGGAATGCGGCTGCCTGCGGCTCCAGTAGATGTCGCTCGTGGAACCGAAGAGCTGCGTAACTGAGGGCCCGATGCCTTAGGCTCAGTACTGGTTGTCGGCGCCCTGCTGGGAGACGGCGGCCTGCTGTGGCGGCTGCCCGCAAACTGCGCCCCCCTTCTGGTTGCCCCTGGTCCCCGCTGCTGCTGACCCGGACGTGGTTCGGGCTCTACGGGCGGAAGTAGCTTTAGAAGCTGTTGCAACTCTCGATTCGCCAGGGCTTACACCGTGCGTGACGGTCAGTGCTCTTCGAGCACGCTGGGGTCTCAGAATGGAGTCGCTTGAATCAATGCAGCGCCTTAAGCACAGCGGGCTTGCCCGCGAAATGCTTCTCAGTAAATGGTCACACACCGCTGACGCTCGAAGCCTTGCCTACGTCACAGCTTGGCCCTACGTGATGCCAGTTCCGAATCACCTTGACAGCCGCTGCATGCTCTGATAGCAGTGACGCAAACCGACCTGTGATCACTTCGTGATCTAGTAAACACAAGCCAGTCACTTCGTGACTATCAACCACCAGCAATCAGTCACTTCGTGACCACCTCACACTCCCTCACAACCAGCAGTATGTGATCAAGCCACAACGCCAATAGCCAGTCACTTCGTGACCAACCACCACCACTCCGTCACTTCGTGAACGGGTGCACAGCTAGCCCTGCAGCTCGCGCTGGCGCTGCTTCACCAGCAGGCGGCTGCGGCGGAACTCCACGTAGCTGTTGCGCAGCTCGCGGATGTTGCCGCACTGCCAGGAGTAGTGGGTGGCGCGCACAGCTGTGCATGGTTACAAACACCCACAGCCCAGGCGTAAGAGGGGCCACAAAGCCGTCCCTGCCATCGCGCGAGTACCTTTTGCGGCGGTCAAGGTTAACGTCTTTGTCAGAGTTTGAGCTAAGGTCTGCTTGTAGCCCCTTGCTCGACGGCTAGCAGAACAGGCGGGTCGTGTGGCTCAGGATGCCTCTCACGAATATTGTTTACACGTTGTAGCCTTCAGGCGGCTTCTGTGTACCGGTGGTCAGATGTTCTGGAATCGCTAAGTGATAAATCAAGTAGCTCAAACTCTGACAAGCAGGTTTGAGCTACGGCGCCCACTAAAAGGGCCGCCAGCGCGCCCATGCCGCAGCTCCGGGGCGCTACTGGTCTGACTTACGAACGTCCACGAACCCACACGATGCTCAGCAACGCCGTGTTGCTAACAGGTAATTCATCCCATCTTGTACCGTTCTAACACGGAAACGCGTGGAGATACGCCCAGATCACGCAACACGCTGACGTGGGAAGTGACACACGTCCTAACACAAAACCCGCCACCTAGTTCCGAGTCAGGGTTTTGTCCCTCTAAGTGGCAATCATGCTAAGTAATGCGTGCAAACACCATGCGGTGACACGGCATGCACGGTCACACGCCAGGGCGTGACACGGAGCCCTTGCGGTTGCATCGAGTTCCAGGAGGGCCCTTGTCGGTTGCAACCTCCGGAGCCCTCCAGAGTCCGCCAGAGCCCGCCAGAGCCCGCCAGAGCCCGCCAGAGCCCGTCAGAGCCTTCAGAGCCCTCCAGAGGCTGAGCGGCTCTGAACCAGCCTGTGTCACAGATGCCAGACCACCCTAAAAGCAGCAGGAAGCCGGGTGGTCGCGGCTGGCGATCCGCTGGCTGTCTTTAAGCTGGCAACCCTTAGCGCCAATTCGCATCGTGGGCGGTGATCCCGGCTTAGGCAACTACCTGGTGGCCTGTGTCGTGTCAATGCCAGGCTTCTCACCGCACAGGTACAGTGGCCGGCCACGAGCCGCGCACGTCTGGCGTGGCCCAGACGGCCAGGCTCCTTGGCCTGCCCAGCCCCCACTGCAGCGACGGCGGAAGCGGCGGCGGCGACGGCAACAGCGGCGATGGGAGCGGCAACAGCGGCGATGGCAGCGGCAACAGCGGCGATGGCAGCGGCAGCAGCGGCGATGGCAGCGACAGCAGCGACGGCGTCGGCGGGGGCAGAAACGGAGGCGGCGGCGCAAGGGGGGCGGGAGGTGGAAGGGCAAGAGGCGAGGGTGGCGGGGCACGCGCCAGCACACGCATCAGCGTGCCGCAACAGAACGGCGCCGCCAGCAGCGCGCCTGCTTTACCCGGCTGTCTGGCGCTGGCTACCGCCACTGCACAGGCCAGACAGGCCGTCGGCTGTGGCAGCAGGCACGGCTAGAGGAGCAGCCGGCGCTCAAGCGCTGTCAGGCGGGGATACCCAGCGCGCGGGCGGCGTCGGCAGCTGAGCGTGAGCTGCGAGTACGCTACCTCTACTCTGGAGGTGGCGTGGACGCGGCGGCGGCGGCCGCGGGTCTGCGCCTGCGCCGGTGCAACAGTACGGGCTGTGGCACCTGCTCCGTTTCTACCGGCAGTGGGGCCAGCGGCGGTGGCGCCTGACTGTCCATGTGCGGACGCAGAAGGTGGGGTTTGAGGGGAGGGGGCCAGCAGATGCATCCACACCAACTGAATTGCGCTGACGCTACACCAATGCCACGGGTACAGGTGCTGGCGCACACGGCGCAGGAGCTGGCTGGTGTAAGGCCCAAGGAGGAGGTCATTGATGGCTGGGGCAACGCCAACACCGGCTATGGCGGTTGCATCAGCAGGTTGGGGCGGGGCCCAAACCGGGCACTGCTCCGCCTGCTGGTGGACAAGTACGCCCACCTGGTGGTGTACGTGGACGAGTTCTACACATCACAGGCAAGATGAGAGCAGACGGGTTGGAATGAGTAGACATGTGGTCGGGTGGACAGGATGGGGCTCGTGTACAGGTAGCCGGGTAGCCAGCAAGGTTCACACTGTACTCCTGCCCCCTCATTCCCCAGGTATGTGCGAAGTGGGGGCGGCGCTTGCTCGGCGACAGGCAGCGCTGCCTGCAGGCGGTCGTACCATGGGGGAGGCTCACGTGCTCTCCAAGTCCAAGTGTGCAACCACTGCGGGACGGTGTGGGTGAGTCTACTTTGCGGGCGGGCGGCAGGCTGGGTGATGGCTGGGTGGCTGGGTGTGTAATGGGACAGGGTGATGGCTGGGTGGCTGGGTGACGGCTCAGTGGGGCTCAGTGGGGCCCAGTGGGGCTCAGTCGTGGGCTCAGTAGGGCTCAGTGGGGATGACACGTGGATGACACGGCTCAGTGGGTGAGGGCTCAGTGGGGCTCAGTGGGGCTCAGTCGTGGGCTCAGTGGGGCTCAGTGGGTGGTGGCTGGGTGACGGCTGGGTGATGGCTCAGTCGTGGGCTCAGTGGGACGCACTCAATCTACCCTCCCGACGGTGCAGGGACGTGACGTCAACTCCGCAACCAACATCCGGCACGCGCTGGTGGAGATGATGCTGGGGCACAAGCGACCTGCATCGCTGCAGACTGGCGGCGGCAGCGGCGGCGGCAGCGGTGGCGGCGGCGGCGGCGGCGGGGCGCGTGCGCGCATCTTGGTAGCGGAGGGGGCGGGAAAGGCCATGTGGAGGAGGAGAGCGCAGCGCCGCCCAAGAAGCGGCGCAAGCGCGCAGGCTGAGGAGCCGGCTGGTGTCTAGGTAGCGGTCCGCGGTGGGGCTGGCAGGGCATGCGTAGCGGCATGACAAGTAGCGCGGCTGTTGACAACTGTGCTGCGTCTGGCTGCGGTTGGCTCTGCCGTGGCATCGCGATTGCTAGGCATCGGGTTTGGCTATGTGCCTGTTGAAACCGACCCCGGCTATGTCCGGGCAATGAGGTTGTTCGGCCTCAGACTGTGGAGGGGCTCAGCCCCTTTTCCCGTGACCGGGGAACACTTGTCTGTGAAGCGCTCGCGCATTTGAAGTCAACTTTGGTGTTGGCCCTACAACAGCACGCCGCACTCAGCATATTAAGGAGGCACCTATCCTGATGAGGCACTCGCAGATGGGGACTACAAGCTGTCGCTGCACAAGGGGCAGCGTGCTAAGAATGCGCGCGTGGTGAGTGGGTTCAAGCCTGGTGGCTGCGCACGATTGTTGGAGGGCAAGGGGCTGTTTGACGAGGAGCAGGCCACCAATCCACAGCACATCTACACCGTGACTTCGCAAAGAGGTTGTCGTTTCGCTGTGGAGGGCAAGCGGCACCTGTACCGTCCGTCAGAGATGTTGTTGGTGCGTGAGGCGACTGACAGGGTGGCGGGTGGGGCGACGCGACAGGCAGAGGCAGCGCAGGAGCAGCACCAGGTGCGGCTCATTGTGCGCGCTCTTGCAGCCACCCAGAAGAAGGCCACTCGCGCGATTGAGAAACAAGCGCCTCCCACGTCTCCTGCACCTGCGTAGAAGCCAGCTGGCAAGCGTGGTGGCCGGTTGGGTTAGCGCGAGCAGGTGCGTGGCGAAACACATTTTTAAGGTGTATGTCGGGCGTGTGTCCGTGGTGGACGCTGCCTGCCGCGCGGGTAGCGTGTGTCTTGGTGCAGACAGTGTTGTACAGTGCTGTAAATGTGTGGCCAGAACCACATGTGCGGCTGGCTACCTGTGGCCCGACTGCTAGGTGTAACCTGCAGTCCCGCATGTTGGCATTCACAGCATGCAGCACCAGATAGAATGCGTTACGTACTAGCCCTGAGGCCCCCCACCTTGCCACCTGCATCGCCACCTGTATCACACAGTCCGCGCCGTGGTGCCAGCCCTCTCAACGCGTTGCTGGCCTGCTCCTGCCAGCATCAGGACCACGGCCACGGCAATCTGCAGCAGTCTCACGCTTTTCTTCTTGCTTGTGCTACCTACTGGCTTCGGCTCTACAACGTCATGTTCGCTTGTGCGTGTTGCGTTTTTTCAAGCGCGTCAATTGAGCCTACTGTAATCTGCCTGCGTGCCCTGCCTGACCGGCTGTGAGAGCCTGGGAGGCAGAATCCCACACTTGAAACGATACGCCCTCAGGCATGGACATCTTCAGAGAGTTCAGACTTATGTGGACCAGCCGTCATGCTGCATTGCTGCACCTGTACATGCCCCACGACCCCGAACCGGATCCCCAGCGGCGACGACTCCTTGACTATTGGGGCCTATTGGGCTCGGGCACATACCCCCCCCCCCCCCACGCCCCCCACACACAAGTAGTCACACATGCCTTGTATCAAATCACCTGAGGAGCCACGCACCCACACAACCTGCACTCGTCTCGACACCACCACTGCACGGATTGGATGCAGGCACGGCAGCTACACCAACAAGCAACTCCTGCAACGGCCGCAATCGCCAGCAAACCACAACCCCGCCCCCCACCTACTGCTCCCCTACCAGCATCACAGGGCCAATCAACAACCGCCGCCAGCAGCCCTGGTGCATGCCCTATGCGGCCGCCGCGGTCTCGCCAGCGGGAGGCGGCCCGCTTGCTGCTGCAGCCGGCGCCGCGGGCTGCTGCTGCGGCTGCTTGGGGGCCGTTGGCGGCGCCGCGGGCTTCAGAGTCAGGAGCCAGGTGTTCTTCATCTGCCAAGCACAAGTACGAAAGCGGGAATCAGATACGTGTTCCACAATACCGTAAGGGGCAAGGTAAACATGGGGTGTTGCCCTCAGTCCTGCAAGCCCTGCCATTTAACTCCTTGCTGTTGCCCTCTCGGACCCCCAAATTCAGGTACCCCGCCCCTCTCCGCTCATCCTGCCTTTCGCTCCCTCAAAGTTATAGTACCCGCTGTCACCACAAGACGTCGGCACTTTACACTTCACTCGGTCGTCTACCTCCCCCGTTGCCAAAGCATAGGCCACGCTCTCCTCCTCGCTCTTTTGCATTGGGCTCGGTTTGAAGTGGGCTGGTATTTATTACAACCCCCTTCACCCGCACCTGCCGCTTGCCGCCCATGGGCTGCCCCTTGCCCACCAGCCGCCCCGCCACGCTCTCCACCAGCGCCGCCGCCGCCTTGCCGCCCTCCTCATCGCCGCCCTTGAATTGCACAACCAGCTGCACCCTGCGGGGAGCGGGGGAGAGCAGCGCGGGGCGGAGGTGTGCGTGTGTGCGTGTGTGGTGGTGGTGATACTCTTGATACGGGTTGCGCGGTGCGAATGCACAGTGGCTGGGACAGGGGCGTCGCCACAAGGGGAGGAATGCAGCAGCACACAGGGCAGTGCATGCGCCGTATACGCACTGTGGCACAGCGGCACACAGCTCCACGTCACCATCCGGCACCGCCGGCCTCGGCCTGGCATCCCCCTAGCCGCCCACACACTGCATGCACCTCCCAACCATTCACACACACGATAGCCCATCGCCATCCCACTTCCACCCAACCACCACCCCACTGTCACCCCACTTCCACCCAACCACCACCCATTGCACCCAACCACCACCACGCACCTGAGCCCATCCTCCAGCCAGCCCTCCGCGCGCCGCAGCTTTGTGGCCAGGTCATGTTCGCTGATGCGCGGCCGCAGCTGCAGCTCCTTGGCGGCCGGTTGCGGCGACTGCGGCTGCTGCAGCGCCTTGCCCGCGCCCTGCCGCGCCTTTGGCGGCTGCTGCTGCTGTTGTTGTTGTTGTTGTTGCTGTTGCTGTTGCTGTCGTGGTTTGGGCGTTGGGGTGGCGGAGGTGTTGCTGGTGGTGGCCGCGCTGGCGCTAGGGCCGCGGCCGGGGTTGTTGGCGCCGCCGCCGCCGCTGGGGTTGGCGCCAGCGCGCTCCCGCTGTGGCTGCGCACCCTGGCTCATGAGCCGCACCCCGCTATACGGCGTGGGGGTGGAGTGGGTCGGGTCCCAGGGGCCGCAGGAGGCGATCCGGCACGCGTCAAGTGGGGCAGGGCTGACAGAGGCTGGGGAGGAAGCGCCGAGGAATGCCGCTACAGCGCTCCCAGCGGGGGCGCTGCTGCGGATGGGACTGGGGCTGGGGGCCGTGGCGTCGCAGGCCCCACGCCAGCCGTGCAGGGCGCTGCCGGAGGCACGAGGGGCTCCCGAAATGGCGTCGGCTTGGTTGGCAAAGCAGGCGGGTGCGGCTTGAAGGTTGGGAGTGCTGGTGCGGCCCCCATCCGTCGGGCTGTCGAGGGTCCCAGCTCCAAGGTTGCATTCCCCTGCTGCGCATGAGCTTGCCGCAGTCTGAGATGACAGGGCACGCAAAGTTAGGGCTGATAGGACGTCAGAAAAGCAACCTCCGAGTCCGAGTGCAGCGGCCAGAACGGGGCCCTTGTAATGACTTCGCCCTTGCCGCGAAAGCTGGCACAGCAACAGCTGCAGCGACATGGTGATAGATATATGTAGTATTACATATAATGTACAGCCCAAGGTGACAACGGAGGTCATTGTGGAATGAAAGTCGAGGTGTTGCATGCAAATTGGCCAACTTTCGATTTCGCCCAAAACATCAGTCGGTTACCTTTGCACTGCATTACCAATATATAGTAGTACCTCACTTGACTATTTTATTGCTCTCAAAATGATGCTCAGCACGAAGGCCCTCGCGGCTCGGCCCAGTCGCCGCGCTCTGTCCGTGCGCGCTAGCTCGGTGCAGGGCAAGAACGTGTTCATCACCGGTGGTAACACGGGCATCGGTTATGAGACGGCCCTGACGCTGGCTCGGGAGGGCGCAAAGGTCACCATCGCTGCTCGGGACGCCAACAAGGCTGCGAATGCCCTGGCCCAGATTCGGTAAGTAAACTTCGACAAGCTAAGACTAGGCGCAACATGCCCTCCGCGTTTGCGGTGCGGGCAACACCAGCCACACGTCGTTCCGCCTCCCGCCCACACACCAGCGGCTCTCCTGTGCCCGGCGACCCTGCATGACCCCTGGCCGACCCCCGGCCACGCCGCTTCTCCCCGCCTTCCCACACACCATCCCTCCTTATCCCGCCCCCTCTCCTCCTCTTCTTTCCCAAACCAATCCGCGCGCCTGACCCACCTCAACCCACCCCACCCCACCTCTCCACCTCTCGCCACCCCTGCCGCACGCCACGCAGCGCCGCTGTGCCCTCCGCCGCCGTGGACTCGCTGCCGCTGGACCTGTCTGACCTGGTGTCGGTGTCCGACTGCGCAAAGCGGGTGGCGGACAGCGGCGTGGCGTACGACGTGTGGATCAACAACGCGGGTGGGTGGGGAGCAGAAAAGAAGATGGAGGACAGTACGGGTTAGGGCTTCTGGGGGATAAAGAATCGTTACAGAGCATTGTAGGAATGGGTGGGAGGTATGTGCAAGGGTCTGCAGGAGTCGAGGGGCACCGGGATCAGCAGCCGCATGCGCAGACCGCATTAGGAAGCCAAAGCGTGGGTACTGGGGTGGGAGCGGTTGCGGATCGGAGGGTCAAGTGCGCGCGCTCCGAGGGGCGGCGTGGGGGCACCGGGCATCAGCCGGGTGGTTGTGTTGTGGGTCACCGGCGGTGCAGTTTGCATACTAGCCTGTCAACACACGCGAGGTAGACCCCATCTGAAGCCCGTACCACTGCCTATCAGCTCACAAAGTCTCCACGAACCCACCTCACCTTCATGCCCCTCTCGCCTCCCGCCCCCGAAGGCGTGATGGCCACCCCCAAGATGTCCACCGCCCAGGGCTTCGAGTACCAGCTGGGCGTCAACCACCTGGGCCACTTCGCGCTCACCACCGCCGTGCTGCCGGCGCTGCAGGCTGCCAACAAGTGAGTGACGCCTCTCCCGGGTTTACTGGGTCGTCCGGCTCGCCTAGCTCGTTAAGTTTGTGTCCTGGGTCTTCAGTTTTGAGTTTTAGCTTTCGAGTTTTGAGTTTTCAGTTTGTAGACCGGCTTGAGGCTTGGGTCGTGTAGTGCCTGGGCGGGAGGCAGGCAGCTGAGGGCACTGGGCACTGGGCCTGGCCTGCATGGCGGGGCAGGGAGGATGCATGGCACCACCACCGCCTGATGCTCCCTCACAGCCTCCTCCCTCATGAGCGTCATGGCCAAACCCCAATGACGCAACGCCTCTCCCCACACCTGAGAACCTGGAGTTAAGACCCCCGACTGCCCCGCCCCCCGCCCTGCCTGCCCCCCACCTCCTCCTCCACCTCCACCGCCTCCCCTTTCCCCCCTCCCGCAAGGCCTGTCCGCGTCATCAACGTGGCCTCCGCCGCGCACATGTTCGGCAAGATTGACTTTGACGACCTCATGCGCGACCGCAACTACGACGCCTGGGAGGCGTACGGCCAGGTGCGATGGCTGCGTATTGCGTATTGCGTATTGCGTGTTGTGTGTGTGTGTGTATGTGTGTGTGTGTGTATGTGTGTGTGTGTGTTGGGTTTTGGGTTTTGGGGCGGGCGGGGTTGTATGCATGTTGGGTGTGCATCGGAGTGCGTCGCTTCCCATTTCAGGTCAAGTCAAGAACTGCAGCGTGGGGCGGGGGTGCACGGGAGCTGCGGGTGGTAGTGGCACATCTTGCTTAATTCCACCCCACCACCCCACATGCGCCCCTCAGCCCCACACGCTCCGTCCTCCCCTCCCTCTCTCCCGTCCCTCCTCTTTGGACAGTCCAAGCTGGCCAACGTCATGTTCACGTACGAGATGGCTCGCCGCGTGGGCCCCACCAGCCCCATCACCGTCAACGCACTGCACCCGGGTGTGGTCAAGACGGAGCTGGGCAGGTGCGTGGCTGTGGGGTTGCTGGGGGTGGCGGGGGGGGGTCGGGCGGGAGGCGGGAAGGGTAGGGTGGGTGGGCGGATGGCAGGTGGATTGCACCCTTCCAATGTAGGGCGTGGGGTTACAGGCGCAGCGTGCTCTTTCTTTCTCACACAGAAACACTGAAGCACACACATACACACACGCACACACACACACACACACACACATCCGAAAACCGTCGCTTTGCTGCATCGCATACATTGATTTTGCGCAATGTTTTCCTTGTGCTCCTTAACACACACACACACACACACACACACACACACACACACACACACACACACACACACACACACACACACACACACACACACACACACACACACACACACACACACACACACACACACACACACACACACACACACACACACACACACACACACACACACACACACACACACACACACACACACACACACACACACACACACACACACACACACACACACACACACACACACACACACACACACACACACACACACACACACACACACACACACACACACACACACACACACACACACACACACACACACACACACACACACACACACACACACACACACACACACACACACACACACACACACACACACACAGTCCTAAACACACGTGTGTTCGTGCGCCCCTCACTCTCCCCTGCCTCCCAGGTACATGATCGAGGACGACAAGAACAAGTCCAACCCCATCTTCCCCGTCGCCATGGAGCTCATGAAGCTGTTCATGCTGGAGCCCATCGAGGTGAGGAGCCGGGGGGGGGGAGGGCGGGGAGGCGGAGGAGGAGGAGGAGGAGGCGGGAGGGAAGGGGGCGGGAGGGAAGGGGGCGGCGGGGGGGCGGAGGAGGGGGCCGGAGAGGCGGCGGGAGGGAAGGGGGCTGGGGATGGGAGAAAGGGGGCTGGCGGATGCTGGAGGGGTGAGGCACGCGGGGCGGGGGTGGCGTGTTGGCTCCAAGCCCACGCTTGCGCGTCCGTGCCGTTCAACACATACCCCCAGTAGACACCTGCAACGCTGCCTGCTCCCCCGTCCACACGCACGCCAACCCACAGGGCGCCGCCACCTCTCTCTACCTGGCCTCCAGTCCCGAGGCCGAGGGCATCACCGGTGGGTGCACGCGCCTGTTTGTGTCTGTATGCCTGTGTCTGTGTACGTGTGTTAGCGAGCACAAGGAAACGCGCATGCCTGCACGTGGGCAGTGCGGTGTGTACGTTCGCATCTGTGTGTGCGTCTGCGTCTGTGTGCCGTCGCGCACAGAGTCAAGCCCCGTTCCCTTGTGTGTGTTTCCTGACATGCGCCCCACGCATCCCTCCAAACCTCCTGCAGGCAAGTACTGGGTCAAGTCCAAGCGCGCCGTGTCCTCCAACGACTCCTACAACCGCCAGGTGGCGCAGCGCCTGTGGGAGGTGTCCGAGGAGCTGGTGGAGACAGCGCTGGCCAAGGCCCGGTCCGCCCCCGCTGCGGCGGCACCGGCGCTCGAGCCCGCCACCGTTTCGGCGTAAAGAGTGCCACGGAGGCGGCAGCAGCAGCAGCAACGGCTGCTTATGGTGATTCATTTTTTGGTCTGGCGTTGGAATGGCGAGAGGATGAGAGGGAGTGACATGTATTGATTTAAACCCAGGGACAGTGAGTGCGGGCGGGCCTGAGAGACGTGAGGGAGCGGCAGTGAGGGAGAGGCCTGAGGGAAGTGAGGGAGCGGCAGTGAGGGAGAGGCGTGGAAAGCAATACGCTTCGGAGTGAGGGCTAAGAGAATGCGTTTGGCAAGGGCGTTGGCTCTGAACCATGATTAATTGTGAGAGCTTGGGGTGCTGGAGGGAAGGGCGGGTTGTTTGTGCTGCATCCCCTCTTTCCCATCTGTCGCAGTTTTGCTAAGCATGGCGTTATGTGGATGATTTTGATGATACGGTTTGTCAGGGCGGATGAGAACGGTGGATCAAGTGAGCGGTGAGGCCGGACTAGAGCTGAAAGGCGGATGGTCAAGTGGAGCACGATGGAGGAAGGTCACTCAGAGAGGGGTTTTTCGGTGTAATCGGCTCCAAATTGTGAATGCCCGAAGCAGCCTCTGCAGCCTGGAAGTGCAGGACTGCAGCACAAGCACTGGAGGCGGCATCATGGTGATCGTGCGATGCTTAGATTGCCGCGACTGCCGGAAGGGGGGCACACGACTTCCGCGGGAGCCTCGCTGGATGTCCAAGATGGCAGGACAGGGCAGACTGCTGTCTGAGCCAGGCAAGCTGCTGTGTCCACCGGCGCCTGCACTTACACAGTGCGCCCCCTAGATTCTAACACAAATTCGCGGCTGCTGATTTGGAGACCCCCGAACCATCCATGCCCGAGCCTGGCACGAACACACGCACGCGGGATCGGCCGGCTGCTGACGGTGACACTCCTTGGCCCGGCCCCATCTCCGCAGCTGGTGCTGCAAGGCTGCGTTTAAGCTTATTGTATGAATATAGGTAGACGTGAAAATTGTAGGGCCCGGGTACCGCTGCTTGTGCGACTCCAAGCCGTGCCTTGCAGCTTTTGCCACACTAGCGACAATACTGCAGTAATAAATACTTAGTACTAATTAGGCTGTGTTTTATACACATATCTACCAGGAGGAAAATGGCGAGCGTTATGGCGCGTAAAAGCAGTTTGGCTCAAGCGGCCATCGAGCGGAAGCCGGTGCTGCTGCGGCCTCAATTGAATGTGCCACGTATGTCTGGTATCACTGCATTGCCGATGGAGCGTCGGCCGCTGCCTGTGGCGCCTTCTCCATCGGCGAAGCCCGAGCTGCCCGCGCGCTCGGCGCTGGTTTGCCATGCAGCCGCAGCGAGTGTACCTCTGCCCAACTCAGGTAAGTTGGGTTAAGAAATGCGGCATTCTCTGCATCACCTGGCCTGCACATTCTTGAAATTGGGCTACTTTGCTTGCAGACTCCGCTCCTCAGCCGAACGTCCTGCTGGCCAAAATTCGCGCCATCATGTTCTTCGCCTGGAGCTTCCTGCTGTCGCTGCCGCTGTTTGTGACGATGATGGTCATGGCGCCGCTCGTGCTGGCGTTCGACAAGTACCGGTGCGTGCTGAAGTGGCTGCTGCACCGGGGAATGCCGTGGCCTTGGCGGCAGGGGTCTCGGTCAATCTCAAGCCGGGGTTGACCATCTGCAAGACAGGCTTTGGGCTTTGAGCTTTGGGCTTTGGGGAATGTGCACGCCTGGACCATGCACCGGGGGAATGCACTGAGGGGTGGGGTGTTGGGGTGCTGGGTCGGGAAGGAGTCAGGGGTGGGTAGGCAGCCACCCAGGCAGGCAGGTGCTGATGTGGCCGTTGGGTTGCAGGGAGCTGCACTCAGGGCAAGGGAAGGGCGTACAATGTGCGTTGGAATCCCAAAGAGCGTGGAGGCGTGGGCACCGCCACGCAGGCATCCGCCCTCCACATGCACAGTGCGCACACCCCTGCCGCCAGTACCTCCCCGCCCCTGCCGCACGCCTTGCCACCACCTCCCCTCCCCGCCCCTGCCACCCACCTCACCACCACCGCCCTCCCCGCCCCTGCCACCCACCCCACCACCACCTCCCCTCCCCGCCCCTGCCACCCGCCTCACCACCACCTCCCGTCCCCGCCCCTGCCACCCACCCCACCACCACCTCCCCTCCACGCAGGCGTCTGGCGCAGCACTTTGTGAACAACCTGTGGGCGTGCGCCTCCACGGCGCCCTTCTACAAAGTCACGGTGAGGGCCGCGTGCAAAGAGTCAGTCAGTTGGCAACATGCGGAAACGACGTCAAGTTGGCATGGGTGCTCCGTACTCGGTGTGCGGTGCGGGAGTGTGGGTGACTGGGTGTTGACTACCGTGGCGGCTAGCGAGGCGCCGTGACGCTGCATGAGGGCGGTGGATGGTGAGAGCTAGGAGAGCGAAGAGCTATGGCGTGGCGTGGCGTGGCGTGGCGTGGCGTGGCGGCCAAGCCGCGTACCGACCAGGCGGCGTCACCGTGTGGTGACCGCTGCAAGTTTGGGGCTGCCCCGAGCGATGCATGGCCCGTGGGCCTTCTGATGTGGGTGCCGGGCTGACGTCAGCATGTGCCGCCCGTGGGGTGTGTGTGCGCCGGGCGGGGGCAGGGGCTGTGGCGTGTGGGGTGGCGAGGGTTGATTGAGACAAGGGAAGGTGCAGATACCTGTTCACGCGGGGCGTGCATGGGTGTGGGTATGGCAGAAACGAGTCAGTCAAGCGCACGCCGCGGCACCGTGCCTGCTTTGGCACAACGGGCATGAGGCTCGCTCCCCCTGAGAGGACACGGCGCCTGGCCCCGGCCCTGGTCGTGGCTACGTGCTGGGTGGCGCCCGTGTGCGGCGTGGCGTGTGATGGGCTGCGTGCGGTGATTGGATGATGGGATGTGAGGCGATTGCATGTCGATGTGCCAGAGGCGTGTGTGCCAAACGTATGCGTGTGTTGTGTGCGTGTGTGTGGGTGTGCCCATCCACCTGCCTGCCTCATCTCCGCCGCCACCGCCGCCACGCCGCCGCCACCACAGATCATTGGCCGTGAGAACCTGCCGCCGCCCGACAAGCCGGTGGTGTACGTGGCCAACCACCAGAGCTTCCTGGTGAGAGCGAGGGAGTGAGGGAGTGAGGGTGAGGGGTTGAGGGTGAGGGGGGCCAGGAGCAGGAGCAGGAGCGGCGGGGGGGGGGCGTTGACGGAGGAGCTGGAGGGAGGAGGAGCAGGGGAGGGCGAAGGAGGAGGAGGCGATGGAAAGAGATGTAGGGGGCCGTGGGCGGGCCGTACAGGGGCACGGGGTGTGGGGCGCGGGGTATGGGAGGTGTCGTGGACAGGTCTGAGGGACGGCGTCCAGGAGACCGCCGAGGGTCGGGCGGGGAGGAGCGTTCTCGCACCCTGCTGCCCCCCGCCCAGCCATTCCCACTTGCACATGCCAACACACATGCCCGCGCGCGCTTTGTTTCCCTAGGCCTCCACACGTGCTCGCCACTCACCCACTCGCCACCCACTCTCGCCCCCACTCACCACCTGGCGCAGGACATCTACTCGCTGTTCCACCTGCAGCGGCCCTTCAAGTTCATCAGCAAGACATCCAACTTCCTCATCCCCATCATCGGCTGGAGCATGTTCCTCACAGGTAAAGGCGCGCACGTGTGGCCCCTACCCCCTGCCTCTGCCCCCTGCCTCCGGCACACTGGGGCACAACCGGGCTGGGCGGGCAGGAGCGAACAGTACGGCACAGATGTCAGGACGGAGTGGGGAGTGCGTGGGCCGTTGGGCGCGGGGTGAGTGTAAGGGGCGATCGCATGACACTCTGTCGCAGCTGCAGCGCCTGAGCCCAGGACTCGCACACGCCTGCTCGCTCCCCCACTTCCCCACCAACCACCCGGGGCGCCTCCGCAAACGTCCAACACCACAGGATGCCGGCCCCCCCCCCACACAGTTTCTCCTTGCAGCGCGACTGTTTCCTTACGGGATTGGTTCAAAGTTAATCTCCCACACACAATGTATGACACGTGTTCTCTGTATGTGCTGCCGCTGCCGCTGCTACTGCTGCTACTGCTGCCGCCGCCGCCTCCTCCCCCTCCAGGCCACGTGATGATAAACCGTGTGGACCGGCGCTCTCAGCTCAAGTGCCTGCAGCAGTGCCGCGACCTGCTGGCGGAGGGCGCGCCCGTGCTGTTCTTCCCTGAGGGTGAGGGGGGCGGGAAGGAGGGAAGGGAGCTGCAAGGTTAACACATTGAGAACAGGATATCAGCAGGGGAAGGGGGGATGGGAAACGGAGGCGGGAACGGGGAAAGGGGTTGGGAGGGGGTGGGAGGGGGTGGGAGGGGGTGGAAGGGAGGGACGGGAATGACGGAGGCCAGATGGAGGGGCACAGCGTGGGGGCACGGGTGTATGAGACGCCATGCACTCGGGCGGGTGTGCATGGCTGCACACATCGGCGCTGCTACTCCAGCTGCGGCAACCACGTCGACTACACTCCACCATGCCCGCACCCACACCGCACCCGCGCTCCCCCCCCACCACCCGCACACACACACACACACACACACACACACACACACACACACAGGCACTCGCAGCCTGGACTGCAAGATGGCGGGCTTCAAGAAGGGCGCCTTCAGTGTGGCGGCCAAGGCGGGCGTTGAGGTGGTGCCCATCACACTGCTGGGGACAGGTGGGTGTGTGAGTGGGTGGGGTGGGTGGGGGGGGGGTGAGGGTGGGTGGGTGTACCGGTATGTGTCGGTGTGGATATGTGGGTGGGTGTGGGTGTGCTTGTATCTGTGGGTGTGAGCGGGTGGGTGCGTGGGTGTGGGTATGACCTCCGGAGTCTCCCTGAGACGGTGGGAGGGACATTGGGGTTGGGGACTTGTTGTAGGGACGCTGTGGTTACCGCAATCGGGCCAAGCGTCTGTGAGATTGGGGACGTATGTGTATGGCACGCGTGTTCAGGGTGGCTGACCAGGCGGTGCGCTGCCTGCTTCGTTCCCGCCCACCAGCCGGGTGGGGACGGGGTACAACCGGCAGCAACCCGCCGGGAGGCGCCACCTTCCACTCATGCGGCACCAGCCTCTCAACCCACCCACACCTCTGCCCACCATCCCACCCCTCCCACCCACTCCACCCAGCCCTCCCACCCAGCCCATGCACCCCATCCACCCATCCCATCCCACCCCACCCCACCCCATAACGATTGCTGTTCCCCAAGATCGTCTACCGTCTACCACTTTCTTGACTAACCATGAATGCACCCGCCCCCCCCCCCGTCGCGCAGGCTCGCTCATGCCCAGCGGCAAGGAGTCCCAGCTGCGGCCGGGCCAGGTGACCATCGTGGTGCACAAGGCGCTGCCGCCCAACAAGAACGCCGACCAGCTCTGCGACGCGGCGCGGCAGGCGGTGGCAAGCTCGCTGCCGCCCGAGCTGGTGGGCAGCGCCACAGAGATGGCGCCGGATGAGCAGTAGAGCGGCGGAGGGCGAGGAGGAGGAGGAGGAGGAGCGGGAGGGGGGGGGAGGGGGGGGGGGTGGCGGGAGTCTGAGCGGTAGAGAGGGGAGGAGCGGCGGGAGGTCGAGTGGTTGAGGGGGGAGGTGGAGGAGGAGCGGGAGGGGGGGGTGGCGGGTGTGGGTCGGGTAGTTTGTTCTAATCACAAAGAGGACGCGTGTGTGACGGGGGATTGGAGTTTTGAAGGTGGAGATTCGGATGGGGCGGGGTGGGGCAGATTCGGATATGAATCTGGGGTTGGATCTGGAGCCGGGGTTGGGGTTTGGTGGGGGAGCTAGAGCCAGGACCGGACAGGCGCTGAGGATGGGGGCTTGCCGTAGCTGCGTTGGCCAGCGACCGTGGAATGAGAAGAGATAGGGACGGATTACATGAGACAAAGAAAGCTGTGGGGAAGGAGCCTTGACGCATGATGGGTGGCTGCGGCAGTGCGGCTTAGCCACAATGGGAGCCAGGTGTGTGTGCATTGTGTCTGGATGTAACCGGACGATGCGGACGATGCGGGTTGAGCATGGCCGGGGGCATGGCCGGGCCGCCGGGGACATAGGGGTTTGATGACACGGCAGTACGGCATGGAATTGGGGCATGGATCCGGGGCATGGATCCGGGGCACCGCGGGCTTGGACCGGACTACGTCGTAGTGGCGTGGTGGGCCGAATATGTGTGTAGGCAGCAACATAGGAAGCGGACCCCGCGGCCTGTGCGTGTCAGTGTGTCAGCATGTGGCCTAGCCACCGCGCGGCGCAGCGCACCGCGGCGTGGCCCTGGGCAGACTGCCGCGGCGCCATGTCAGCACGTGCACGCATGCACACGGGCGGGCTGGGCCGGGCTCAGCCGTGAGCGCGATGGAAGGGCAGCGCGCCAGCTCCGGGAAGGGGGCGGTTCGTTAAGAAGGGGGAGCGCACGGTAGGTCACTGCAGCAATGCACTCAGGAGGCAGGGCCAGGACTGCGGGGGAATGCAGACCTGTGTGAGGCTGCAACAACAGCGTAACCGGCAGTCGGCCTAACCGGCTGGAGGTAAGGGAAGTGCAGGAGGAACAAGAGAGGCGGAGGACCGAGGGTTCCACTGCATCACCTGGACCCTGTTAGCGAAGTGTTTGCTAGTGAATGCGAATGCAAGACGCCGTCGCGAGCTCCAGGCTAGCAACAAACATCACGAAAGAAGTTAGTGTCAGCGGCAATGCGGTTACTTGTTACCTTCGAGACGAGACACCGGTGCGCGCTCCACGCTGCTCCGCATTCGGCACGCCAAACGGAGTCCGAGTGACCCTGGAATGGGGTGTTGCACGAGATGAGGAGGGGGGGCTTAAAGCGAGTAGAGTGCTGTGGCGGTCCCTCTCCGGGTGCACGGCCTGATGAGTGTGTGTGTGTGTGTGTGTGTGTGTGTGTGTGTGTGTGCGTGTGCGTGTGCGTGTGTTTGTGTGTGTGAACCCAAAACTGCCATCCCGTCGCGAGCTGGCTCATCAGGAGAGCTCTTCAATCGAGATGGCGCAGCGGAAGCGTGCGGGGCTCATAACCCCGAGGTCCCAGGATCGAAACCTGGTCTCGATACAACGAACTGTAAGCCATGCAATGCTGTGTGAAGAAGTGCACGAAGTGTGTGTGAACCCCACAACTGCTGAAAGCATGATCCACCCAGCTGATCGATCGCGTTGGTCGCTCAAGCATCTTTAATAACGATGCCGGCTGTCCCAGGGGCCAGGGGCATGGCGGCACACCGGCTTTTGCCAATGGCACAGACGGAGTTCGTACGCTGGCGCTGTCTGAATTTGCACCCGCACAGGGCCTCATCTCATGTGCAAGTGCATACGCCTGTACCCGTATTGCCCTTTTGATGGAAGACGTGTCGTGATATCCCGCGTGCTGACGTGCTGGTTGATCCCTTGTGTTCCCTGTTGGTACTGGGGCATAGAGGGTCCTGACTCCTGAGTGCGATGGGGCAAGGTGAGGGGCAGGGTGGCTACGTGGCGTAGTCCATAGTGTGCATGTATTCCCAGACCCCAACATTCAATCTGCAGCGTCAACCCGTCAAGGCATGCCACTGAGCGGTCCTGAGTGACCCTCTGCGCGGACGGCAGGCGGGGGGGGGGGGGGGGCGGGGGGGCAGTTGTGAGTTTGTGACGATGGCACGGCTGTGACATGATGGGGACATAGCGAAGTGCTTTCGAAACGCGAACGCGAATGTGCGAAATGCAGGCGTGTAAGCCGGTCTTCACTGGTTTAAGGGATTACCATTCCCAACCTGCCAGCCAGCATGGCAGCACAAACCACGGTCAAGTTGCTTACTCCCTGCCTCGCACAAAACCACGCATATGCGTCATGTTGGGGTACCTGCCTACCTGGGTCCCGGCCAAGTGGCAACAGAGGAGCAAGACGGCCGCTCAGCAATGTCCTCGTTAGTTGCCTTGATCACCAAGCTCACCAAGCCTAGGACTCCCACACAGTCGCACTGTCGCAGCGTGGCCATTATGCCACAGGCGTGGAGTACTCCCCTCAGGCCTCAGCTCTGCCCCTTCCACGTGTCTCTAGGAGCGAGTCCACGGGTCCCAGCAGGGGAGGGGGGTATGCAACTCGGCCTGGATTCAGCCCGGGCTGCATGGCACCCGGCCAAAAGGTGTTCGGACCCCCCAGCGCCTCCCCTGGGTCCCAGGGTGCCTCACGCCCTCACGGGCCCCAGGGGCTCCGCCACACCCCATGCAGCAGGCTACAGCAGCATTGGCACTGCTCACTGACACAACACACGCACCCTGGCACTCGCCTCATCAAGCAGCAGCCAGCAAAAATCATGGCTACTGTCGATTGACCTTTCCTGTACCGTACCGTACGTCATTGCTTCCCGCCTGCACGGATTGCAGACCGGTGCCTGTTCCCACCCAACCCCGAGCTCAGAAGCAGGATGCCAGATTAGGGTGGTGTTGAAAAACACCGATTTTTTGATAGATCAGCATCGCCTCGACGGCCGGCCGCACAGGGCCTTCACACCACGAAGCCAGGCACGGAGACCACACTCTCCAGCCAGCCGTGCTCGGCCACGGCCTTTGCCTCACGCACCGCCAGCTGCATGGCCTGCAGGCGGACCTGCCATTCCACCTCCCACTGGCCGGCCTCCTGCAGGTCCCACACAGCCTGGGTCTCAAGCTCGCACACCGTCTGAGCCAGGTACTCGAGCACCAGATCAGATCCAATCTGGGTCATGTCGAAACGACAGCTCAGTGCCTGCTGTAGGCGGTCCGTGGCCCGAGCCTTCAGAGCCTGAATGGTGTCCCAGGCCTGCTGCACGCCGGCCCAGTGCTTCGTGAATGTCTGGAACATCAGGCGGTATGCGCCAGAGCCAGCGGGCTTGTACGCGGCAATCTCGTCGGCGGAGTGGTCGATGATGACCAGGGGGCAGCCGCTCGCGTGCAGGCAGGAGCAAATGGTGAAGTCGAGGGCGTCGGTGTCGGAACCGTCGAGGGCGTCGGGCTTCGGGCAGGTGAGGTTGGTGTCGCAGGTCAGGGCGGTGACAGCAGGCTTCAGGGAGCCATCAGCCAGCGAGCCCAGAGGAGTCTCAGCAGCGCACAGCAGTTTGGGCTTGGGCTCGTTGTCAGCAGCAGGCGGAACGCCGTCGCGGTCGGCGATGTGCATGTCCATCTTGTCGCCGATAGAAGACGCCGGGCTTGAGGGCCGGTCATCCTCGGAGACCTAGAGTCGCCAAGAATAGAGAACAGCTCGTTACGCCCCGTTTCATGCGTTGACCGGCAGCATCCCTTTTCAGCATGCGCTCAGCACTCGCCCAACAAGCGTCTAAACAAACCACAACAGCCCGCACTACTCACAAGTCGGTCCTCGCAGTCAGAATCCTCATGCCCAGGGCACTTGGACACAGCGCAAACGCAGAGCGCCATCACCAGAGTAAGCATGCCGCCCTCCAGGACGGACAGCGCAACCGCGGACTGCGCCAGGACGGCCACAGCCAGCGAGAACTGGAGCAGGGGAATCAGAATGCTAAGGAGCTCCATCTTAGCTCAAAGCAAACAGAACGTGGCTGTACAGGAAACCGGCGGGGCGGGCAGCTGGGGTACCGCTGAGCGCAATTGGTGTAAGAAGCAGTAAAAAGGCAGAGGGCTCTAGTTGCACAGCACTGGTGAATGGGTGTACATGCAGGGGGCTATGGAGGGATGGGCTTTTATAGCAGGCGGGCGGCAGGGGGGCCAGGCTGAGCCGGGAAAGTCAGCGCAAGGCAGGCGGTTGTTTGACCCAACCGCGGCTCACCTGTGCCAAAAGCCCAAAACGCGACCAACGCACAGCGCCGCCTCCAGACCCCAACGCCGCACAAACTAATTGTATTTCAGTATTCTGTACCCAAAACGCGCGGCGCTTACCCACATCCCGCTAGCTCGCACAGGCCGGTGGCCCACATCGCGAGGCCTCCGCCGCACACGCAGGCCCCACCACGCCCCCTCCACCGCCGCACCCACCTCCTGCACCAGCTCGAGCCGATGCGCCGTGCCGCCCTCTGCCCCCAGCGCGCCTCCGTTCCTCTCCCGCACGCCCGCTCCTGCACAGCTAATGCTGAGCTTCTCGGCATAGGAGTCCCCTGCAATGCGGTGCACATGTGGGTAGGACCAAGAAGTGTAAACGGCGACCACAGCTGTTACCACACGTGCGTCCATGTACCCGGCTGCGGGTTGGCTGCGCACACGGCGCATGCCTCCGCCCGCCATCCCTGTTCTACTAGCCTCTGCGTGCCCGAGCCTGCACCGGACATTCCAGTCGCTGCTCAATGTGCATTCACCTGCTTGCCACAACACCAAGCGCTCTGGCACCTACCTGCCCCCTGCTGCATGCCACCGCGCACAGCTGCTGTGGGCAGTCAGCCTGGCCCGTACCGCCCTCACGCCTCCTGCCGCGCCAATGCAGCCAGGCCGGGCCACCCGCACTACTGTACTGTTGTTCGCTTGGGCCATGCGGTCTGAAAGGGACAGGAGCGGGGTTGAGGGTGGGTTCAGGGTGGGTGCGCGGGGGTAGGGTGTGTGTGCATAGCCAGAGACAAGGCGAAGCCGGGGCAGGGAGTCATGCACAGCTGGCGACGGCACGCGCTTTGACGCGGCTCACTTACTACGTCTAGCCCTGCGCGCCTCTCTACCTCCTGTCCGTCGCTGCTGGCCTGCGCAGTGCTCACCTTCCGACTCCTCCGCGGCCCCTTCGCCTTCTGGACCTGTGCCAGGCCGCATCGCCTGAAGCAGCGCCGCACGCACGCGCCCGCCCGCGACGCCGCCGCCTGCAGCCCTCATCTTGAACACTCAGTCCCGCGCCAGTGCTTGTGGAGCCGCCTGATGCGGTGGAGCGGCTGCCTGTGCAGCCGCTGGGGTGCCGCCGGCGGGGGGCAGCACGCAGGCCTCAGCGGCCGGCGCTGACAGCGCGGCTGAGCCCGAGGGCGCGCGCGACACCGCCATCTGGGCCAACGCCGCGTGCAGTCCTGACCGGCGGCGGTGGCTTGCACCCTGACGCCGCCGGCTTGATACTGTAATGCTGTTACTGCCGCTGTCACGCGTGCTGCCACTAGTGCTGTTGCTAATGCTGTTGTTACTGCTGATGAGGCGGCGCCGATGCTGTTGCCGCCGGCCGCAACGCCCACCGCCGTCCCCGCCTGCGGCTCCTCCGGGGCCCTCCGTGACGGCGGCGCTGCTTGCGAGACGTGGCTGAGGAGTCCACTCGCACCCACCTCCTGCACATCGCATCACACACTGGGCACCGTCAGTC
>NC_057012.1:5053930-5068772 GCF_000002595.2 Chlamydomonas reinhardtii
CGCGCCGCCGCCACCTGCAGCCCTCATCTTGAACGCCCAGTCCCGCGCCAGTGCTTGTGGAGCCACCTGATGCGGTGGAGCAGCTGCCTGTGCAGCCGCTGGGGCGCCGCCGGCGGGGGCCAGCACGCCGGCGCTGACAGCGCGGCTGAGCCCGAGGGCGCGCGCGACACCGCCATCTGGGCCAACGCCGCGTGCAGTCCTGACCGGCGGCGGTGGCTTGCACCCTGACGCCGCCGGCTTGATATTGTAATGCTGTTACTGCCGCTGTCACGCGTGCTGTCACTAGTGCTGTTGCTAATGCTGTTGTTACTGCTGATGAGGCCGCGCCGATGCTGTTGCCGCCGGCCGCAACGCCCACCGCCGCCCCCGCCTGCGGCTCCTCCGGGCCCTCCGTCGCGGCGGCGCTGCTTGCGAGACGTGGCTGAGGAGGCCACTCGCACCCACCTCCTGCACACCGCATCACACACTGGGCATCGTCAGTCGGCCAATGTCAGAATGTTGCGGGGCGCATCAGCACTCCAAGTTGAGGGACTGACATGCAAGTCAAACTTGGTCGGGTGACGCCTTCCCACACACCGGTGGCTGTAGCCCATGCCGGGCATGTGGGTCCAGATGATCCAGGGCATACGTACTCACGCACTCATCCCAGCCACATAACCACCCAGATGGAAAGTCGAAATGAAGTGCAACCAGACAAAGCGTGGGACATCGCCCCGCTCCCACCTCCAGCGTTGAATGTTGGCCGGCTAAGCCGCGCCGCCCTAGGACGACCCTGGCAAGACCCCAATGCACGAGCTAGCCAGCAGCAGCACCCGAGCGCTCCCGCAGGGCGCTGCGGACAGCTGCAACGCCCACGGCTGCAACGCCCACGCCCATGTTCCGCGTTGTCCAAGGCAATGTCTCCACACGCATCACTCGCTGCCGGTATGCGCTCAGTGGTCCCCTGCTGCGACCTCACGTGCCCCCCATCGCCCCGCAGCCCGGAGCTTGAATAGGGACTCGGCACGCGGTGACCCATCACGCGCCACTACGTGCCGCGCCGCCACGCGCCACGCCACACGCCACGTCACGCCGCCGCTACACTACGAACCGCCACGGGCCGCGCCGCGCCCCGTTCCTACCCCGCCCCGCCCCCAAACATCCCCCGCCAGCACATGCACGCCCAAAGCCACCACCCACCTGCGCCGCATTGTCGGGGAGGCAGGGGCCTGGGCCACGTCCACGGACGGCGGCGGGGCGGGAAAGACCAGCTTGGGCCAGCGCGCTAGCAGCTCCCAGCGGCCGCTGAGAGTTACCGTGGGCGCTTCGGCAGAACTACATCGCTGCCACCCAGCCTCCTCACGCCATATGCTACAAGCGCCATGTGCCGTTTGCCCGGCTGCCAGCTGAGCTCCCCCTGAACCCTAATCGCCAGACCTGCAGGGCCTCGTTGCCGAGACGCAGGCTCCCCGTCCCCGAATGATAGCTACCCACGACAGTGATATATGCCATAGACGCTTAACACAGCGGGGCGTCAGAAAGCAGGTTTGTGGCGTCTCGAGCTAAGTTCATGGCGGGTTGGACATGCTCCTGGCTCAGGATGGCATTCTCGTACTCGGTTACGTATATCTATGTGGTGAAATATTTATTCTAGAAGTGACGTGCACAGAAATATGTCTGGGTTTACGGCCAGCAGCTGCATCGGAGCCGGCTGTGTGACAGCTACGTTACTTGCGGCATGACGCAGTCTAGCATGCAAAACGACCATATGCCTGATATATTTGAGTTATGCAGCCCAGAGCCAGGTCTGGGGCCGTGTGCGTGTTTTGCGTGGCGTGCTCCACGGAACCTGTCCAGTCAGGCAGCCTGCGGTCGCGGCGGAGGGGTGACACTCGCGGGTTTGGCTGCTCTCATCCAGCTCCGGTCGACTAGCCGTGGGCTTACTTCAAGGCAACGGCTGTAAAGCTTGGGCTCACTTTCAGGTCCTGGTGGAGGGGGCGGGGGGGGGGGGGTAGGAAACAAAGTGCCAGACCCCGCTGTCGTTACTTCCTCGGCCGCCCGGCGCCCTTGCTCATTTATTTAACCGCATCCATCACGTCCCCGTACTTAGTGTTCTTCGTTTAGTCACCCCGCGCAGCGCGCAGCCATAACAGCCACAGCCTGCAGCCCGGCTTGCGCACCATGTCCTCGCGGTTGTTTAGGGGTTGACGTTGCTTGCCTCGCGCCTAGCGCCATAGCTTCTACGCTGCAGTGCATCACGCCTCCTGTCCCTCCCTCCTCCCTCCCTTACATGTCGTGCTGGGCACCGGTGGCGCTGGTGTTCTCCAGGTTGGTTTCGGGCGCATCCTTTCTGGTAGTCCCAACGCCAGCCCGGCCGGCGTCGTCCAGCAGCCCAGCCATCCCAATACAGCAGCCACCTTCCGTCAGCCAGCCATGGGCGCGACCGTCCACAGCGTTTACCGTCGGTTACGAGGTAACATGTGAATTCGCAACTTGCGCTACTGACTGCCTACTCTCGTGCCGCCTGCAAGCCCACTCCGCCTTCCGCTCTGGTCTACGTACGCATTAGTTCCGCAACACTCGTCAACCCCATGCCTCGAAACCCTCGGGACACTCCTAGAGGGGACGACCGACCCCCCCCCCCCCCCCAACACCCACACACCCACACACACACGGACAAACCTTGGTGTGTAGGGGTTAAAACCCCTCCATCTTATACCAAAGTGGCGTCAATCGACTCCTCAAGACAAGCACTATCACTCCGTGCCATCAGCGGTCCTGTACTGAAACTCCTTGTCGATTTGACCTGGCCTGTACCGTACCGTACGTCATTGCTTGCCGCCTGCACGGATTGCAGTCCGTTGCCTGTTCCCATCCAACCCCGAGCTCAAAACCAGGATGCCATTTAGGGTGGTGTTGAAAAACACCGATTTTTTGATAGGTCAGTCCATCGCCTCGACGGCCGGCCGCACAGGGCCTTCACACCACGAAGCCAGGCACGGAGACCACACTCTCCAGCCAGCCGTGCTCGGCCACGGCCTTTGCCTCACGCACCGCCAGCTGCATGGCCTGCAGGCGGACCTGCCATTCCACCTCCCACTGGCCGGCCTCCTGCAGGTCCCACACAGCCTGGGTCTCAAGCTCGCACACCGTCTGAGCCAGGTACTCGAGCACCAGATCAGATCCAATCTGGATCATGTCGAAACGACAGCTCAGTGCCTGCTGTAGGCGGTCCGTGGCCCGAGCCTTCAGAGCCTGAATGGTGTCCCAGGCCTGCTGCACGCCGGCCCAGTGCTTCGTGAATGTCTGGAACATCAGGCGGTACGCGCCAGAGCCAGCGGGCTTGTAGGGAGCAATATCGTCGGCAGAGTGGTCGATGATGACCAGGGGGCAGCCGCTCGCGTGCAGGCAGGAGCAAATGGTGAAGTCGAGGGCATCGGTGTCGGAACCGTCGATGGCGTCGGGCTTCGGGCAGGCGGGGTTGGTGTCGCAGGTCGGGGCGGTGACAGCAGGCTTCAGGGAGCCATCAGCCAGCGAGCCCAGAGGAGTCTCAGCAGCGCACAGCAGTTTGGGCTTTGGCTCGTTGTCAGCAGGCGGAAAGCCGTCGCGGTCGGCGATGTGCATGTCCATCTTGTCGCCGATAGAAGACGCCGGGCTTGAGGGCCGGTCATCCTCGGAGACCTAGAGTCGCCAAGAATAGAGAACAGCTCGTTACGCCCCGTTTCATGCGTTGACCGGCAGCATCCCTTTTCAGCATGCGTTCAGCACTCGCCCAACAAGCGTCTAAACAAACCGCAACAGCCCGCACTACTCACAAGTCGGTCCTCGCAGTCAGAATCCTCATGCCCAGGGCACTTGGACACAGCGCAAACGCAGAGCGCCATCACCAAAGTAAGCATGCCGCCCTCCAGGACGGACAGCGCAACCGCGGACTGCGCCAGGACGGCCACAGCCAGCGAGAACTGGAGCAGGGGAATCAGAATGCTAAGGAGCTCCATCTTAGCTCAAAGCTAACAGAACGTGGTGGTACAGGAAACCGGCGGGGCGGGCAGCTGGGGTACCGCTGAGCTCACTTGGTTGTAAGAAGCAGTAGGGCTCTAGTTGCACAGCACTGGTGAATGGGTGTACATGCAGGAGGCTATGGAGGGATGGGCTTTTATAGCGGGCGGGCGGCAGGGGGGCCAGGCTGAGCCGAGAAAGTCAGCGCAATGCAGGCGGTTGTTTGACCCAACCGCGGCTCACCTGTGCCAAAACGCGACCAACGCACAGGGCCACCTCCAGACGCCAACGCCGCGCAAACTAATTGTAATTCAGTATTCTGTACCCAAATCGCGCGGCGCTTACCCACATCCCGCTAGCTCGCACAGGCCGATGGCCCACATCGCGAAGCCTCCGCCGCACACGCAGGCCCCACCACGCCCCCTCCACCGCCGCACCCACCTCCTGCACCAGCTCGAGCCCATGCGCCGTGCCGCCCTCTGCCCCCAGCGCGCCTCCGTTCCTCTCCCGCACGCCCGCTCCTGCACAGCTGATGCTGAGCTTCTCGGCATAGGAGTTCCCTGCAATGCGGTGCACATGTGGGTAGGACCAAGAAGTGTAAACGGCGACCACAGCTGTTACCACACGTGCGTCCATGTACCCGGCTGCGGGTTGGCTGCGCACACGGCGCATGCCTCCGCCTGCCATCCCTGTTCTGCTAGCCTCTGCGTGCCCGCGCCTGCACCGGACATTCCAGTCGCTGCTCAATGTGCATTCACCTGCTTGCCACAACACCAAGCGCTCTGGCACCTACCTGCCCCCTGCTGCATGCCACCGCGCACAGCTGCTGTGGGCAGTCAGCCTGGCCCGTACCGCCCTCACGCCTCCTGCCGCGCCAATGCAGCCAGGCCGGGCCACCCGCACTACTGTACTGTTGTTCGCTTGGGCCATGCGGTCTGAAAGGGACAGGAGCGGGGTTGAGGGGGGGTTGAGGGTGGGTGCGCGGGGGTAGGGTGTGTGTGCAAAGCCAGAGACAAGGCGAAGCCGGGGCAGGGAGTCATGCACAGCTGGCGACGGCACGCGCTTTGACGCGGCTCACTTACTACGTCTAGCCATGCGCGCCTCTCTACCTCCTGTCCGTCGCTGCTGGCCTGCGCAGTGCTCACCTTCCGACTCCTCCGCGGCCCCTTCGCCTTCTGGACCTGTGCCAGGCCGCATCGCCTGAAGCAGCGCCGCACGCACGCGCCCGCCCGCGACGCTGCCGCCTGCAGCCCTGATCTTGAACACCCAGTCCCACGCCGCGAGTGTTGGTGATAACGCCTGAATGCGGTGGAGCGGCTACCTGTGCAGCCGCTGGGGCGCCGCCGGCGGGAGGCGGCCCAGGTCCAGCTTGTGCGCTGGCGACGACAGCAGCCATGGCCTGTGGGGGGCCACCGCCGAAGCGCCACCGCTGCGCCCGCCCGCGCCGCCGCCGCCTGCAGCCCTGATCTTGACCGCCCAGTCCCGCGCCAGTGCTTGTGGAGCCACCTGATGCGGTGGAGCGGCTGCCTGTGCAGCCGCTGGGGCGCCGCCGGCGGGAGGCGGCCCGGGTCCAGCTTGTGCGCTGGCGACGACAGCAGCCATGGCCTGTGGGGGGCCGCATCGCCTGAAGCAGCGCCGCATGCACGCGCCCGCCCGCGACGCCGCCGCCTGCAGCCCTGATCTTGAACGCCCAGTCCCGCGCCAGTGCTTGTGGAGCCACCTGATGCGGTGGAGCGGCTGCCTGTGCAGCCGCTGGGGCGCCGCCGGCGGGGGCCAGCACGCCGGCGCTGACAGCGCGGCTGAGCCCGAGGGCGCGCGCGACACCCCCATCTGGGCCAACGCCGCGTGCAGTCCTGACCGGCAGCGGTGGCTTGCACCCTGACGCCGCCGGCTTGATATTGTAATGCTGTTACTGCCGCTGGCACGCGTGCTGTCACTAGTGCTGTTGCTAATGCTGTTGTTACTGCTGATGAGGCGGCGCCGATGCTGTTGCCGCCGGCCGCAACGCCCACCGCCGTCCCCGCCTGCGGCTCCTCCGGGGCCCTCCGTGACGGCGGCGCTGCTTGCGAGACGTGGCTGAGGAGTCCACTCGCACCCACCTCCTGCACATCGCATCACACACTGGGCATCGTCAGTCGGCCAATGTCAGAATGTTGTGGGGCGCATCAGCACTCCAAGTTGAGTGACTGACATGCAAGTCAAACTTGGTCGGGTGACGCCTTCGTTCCCACACACCGGTGGCTGTAGCCCATGCCGGGCATGTGGGTCCAGATGATCCAGGGCATACGTACTCACGCACTCATCCCAGCCACATAACCACCCAGATGGAAAGTCGAAATGCAGCGCAACCAGCAGACAAAGCGTGGGACATCGCCCCCAACCGCTCCCACCTCCAGCGCCTGCAGATGCTCCTCGCCTCCGTCAGGTCTCCAGAGCCCGGGGGTGTGCCCATCGGCTCCGCCCGCACCTGTGGGCCGCCGAAGCGCTCCCACGGCTGCCACGCCAGCAGGTATTGCGCTTGACCTGAGCACGGGGAACGCCCATGTTCCGCGTTGTCCAAGGCAATGTCTCCACACGCATCACTCGCTGCCGGTATGCGCTCAGTGGTCCCCTGCTGCGACCTCACGTGCCCCCCATCGCCCCGCAGCCCGGAGCTTAAATAGGGACTCGGCACGCGGTGACCCATCACGCGCCACTACGTGCCGCGCCGCCACGCGCCACGCCACACGCCACGTCACGCCGCCGCTACACTACGAACCGCCACAGGCCGCGCCGCGCCGCGTTCCTACCCCGCCCCGCCCCCAAACATCCCCCGCCAGCACATGCACGCCCAAAGCCACCACCCACCTGCGCCGCATTGTCGGGGAGGCAGGGGCCTGGGTCACGTCCACGGACGGCGGCGGGGCGGGAAAGAACAGCTTGGGCCAGCGCGCTAGCAGCTCCCAGCGGCCGCTGAGAGTTACCGTGGGCGCTTCGGCAGAACTACATCGCTGCCACCCAGCCTCCTCACGCCATATGCTACAAGCGCCATGTGCCGTTCGCCCGGCTGCCAGCTGAGCTCCCCCTGAACCCTAATCGCCAGACCTGCAGGGCCTCGTTGCCGAGACGCAGGCTCCCCGTCCCCGAATGATAGCTACCCACGACAGTGATATATGCCATAGACGCTTAACACAGCGGGGCGTCAGAAAGCAGGTTTGTGGCGTCTCGAGCTAAGTTCATGGCGGGTTGGACATGCTCCTGGCTCAGGATGGCATTCTCGTACTCGGTTACGTATATCTATGTGGTGAAATATTTATTCTAGAAGTGACGTGCACAGAGATATGTCCGGGTCCACGGCCAGCAGCTGCATCGGAGCCGGCTGTGTGACAGCTACGGTTGCGGCGTGACGCAGTCTTACATACAACGCGATCATATGCCTGATAAGATTAAATTATGCAGCCCAGAGCCAGGTCTGGGGCCGTGTGCGTGTTTTGCGTGGCGTGCTTCACGGAACCTGTCCAGTCAGGCAGCCTGCGGCGGAGGGGTGACACTCGCGGGTTTGGCTGCTCTCATCCAGCTCCGGTCGACTAGCCGTGGGCTTACTTCAAGGCAACGGCTGTAAAGCTTGGGCTCACTTTCAGGTCCTGGTGGAGGGGGCGGGGGGGGGGGTAGGAAACAAAGTGCCAGACCCCGCTGTCGTTACTTCCTCGGCCGCCCGGCGCCCTTGCTCATTTATTTAACCGCATCCATCACGTCCCCGTACTTAGTGTTCTTCGTTTAGTCACCCCGCGCAGCGCGCAGCCATAACAGCCACAGCCTGCAGCCCGGCTTGCGCACCATGTCCTCGCGGTTGTTTAGGGGTTGACGTTGCTTGCCTCGCGCCTAGCGCCATAGCTTCTACGCTGCAGTGCATCACGCCTCCTGTCCCTCCCTCATCCCTCCCTTACATGTCGTGCTGGGCACCGGTGGCGCTGGTGTTCTCCAGGTTGGTTTCGGGCGCATCCTTTCTGGTAGTCCCAACGCCAGCCCGGCCGGCGTCGTCCAGCCCAGCCATCCCAATACAGCAGCCACCTTCCGTCAGCCAGCCATGGGCGCGACCGTCCACAGCGTTTACCGTCGGTTACGAGGTAACATGTGAATTCGCAACTTGCGCTACTGACTGCCTACTCTCGTGCCGCCTGCAAGCCCACTCCGCCTTCCGCTCTGGTCTACGTACGCATTAGTTCCGCAACACTCGTCAACCCCATGCCTCGAAACCCTCGGGACACTCCTAGAGGGGACGACCGACCCCCCCCCCCCAACACCCACACACCCACACACACACGGACAAACCTTGGTGTGTAGGGGTTAAAACCCCTCCATCTTATACCAAAGTGGCGTCAATCGACTCCTCAAGACAAGCACTATCACTCCGTGCCATCAGCGGTCCTGTACTGAAACTCCTTGTCGATTTGACCTGGCCTGTACCGTACCGTACGTCATTGCTTGCCGCCTGCACGGATTGCAGTCCGTTGCCTGTTCCCATCCAACCCCGAGCTCAAAACCAGGATGCCATTTAGGGTGGTGTTGAAAAACACCGATTTTTTGATAGGTCAGTCCATCGCCTCGCCGGCCGGCCGCACAGGGCCTTCACACCACGAAGCCAGGCACGGAGACCACACTCTCCAGCCAGCCGTGCTCGGCCACGGCCTTTGCCTCACGCACCGCCAGCTGCATGGCCTGCAGGCGGACCTGCCATTCCACCTCCCACTGGCCGGCCTCCTGCAGGTCCCACACAGCCTGGGTCTCAAGCTCGCACACCGTCTGAGCCAGGTACTCGAGCACCAGATCAGATCCAATCTGGGTCATGTCGAAACGGCAGCGCAGTGCCTGCTGTAGGCGGTCCGTGGCCCGAGCCTTCAGAGCCTGAATGGTGTCCCAGGCCTGCTGCACGCCGGCCCAGTGCTTCGTGAATGTCTGGAACATCAGGCGGTACGCGCCAGAGCCAGCGGGCTTGTAAGGGGCAATATCGTCGGCGGAGTGGTCGATGATGACCAGGGGGCAGCCGCTCGCGTGCAGGCAGGAGCAAATGGTGAAGTCGAGGGCGTCGGTGTCGGAACCGTCGAGGGCGTCGGGCTTCGGGCAGGCGGGGTTGGTGTCGCAGGCCGGGGCGGTGACAGCAGGCTTCAGGGAGCCATCAGCCATCGGCGAGCCCAGAGGAGTCTCAGCAGCGCACAGCAGGTTGGGCTTGGGCTCGTTGTCAGCAGGCGGAAAGCCGTCGCGGTCGGCGATGTGCATGTCCATCTTGTCGCCGATAGAAGACGCCGGGCTTGAGGGCCGGTCATCCTCGGAGACCTAGAGTCGCCAAGAATAGAGAACAGCTCGTTACGCCCCGTTTCATGCGTTGACCGGCAGCATCCCTTTTCAGCATGCGCTCAGCACTCGCCCAACAAGCGTCTAAACAAACCGCAACAGCCCGCACTACTCACAAGTCGGTCCTCGCAGTCAGAATCCTCATGCCCAGGGCACTTGGACACAGCGCAAACGCAGAGCGCCATCACCAAAGTAAGCATGCCGCCCTCCAGGACGGACAGCGCAACCGCGGACTGCGCCAGGACGGCCACAGCCAGCGAGAACTGGAGCAGGGGAATCAGAATGCTAAGGAGCTCCATCTTAGCTCAAAGCTAACAGAACGTGGTGGTACAGGAAACCGGCGGGGCGGGCAGCTGGGGTACCGCTGAGCTCACTTGGTTGTAAGAAGCAGTAGGGCTCTAGTTGCACAGCACTGGTGAATGGGTGTACATGCAGGAGGCTATGGAGGGATGGGCTTTTATAGCGGGCGGGCGGCAGGGGGGCCAGGCTGAGCCGAGAAAGTCAGCGCAATGCAGGCGGTTGTTTGACCCAACCGCGGCTCACCTGTGCCAAAACGCGACCAACGCACAGGGCCACCTCCAGACGCCAACGCCGCGCAAACTAATTGTAATTCAGTATTCTGTACCCAAATCGCGCGGCGCTTACCCACATCCCGCTAGCTCGCACAGGCCGATGGCCCACATCGCGAAGCCTCCGCCGCACACGCAGGCCCCACCACGCCCCCTCCACCGCCGCACCCACCTCCTGCACCAGCTCGAGCCCATGCGCCGTGCCGCCCTCTGCCCCCAGCGCGCCTCCGTTCCTCTCCCGCACGCCCGCTCCTGCACAGCTGATGCTGAGCTTCTCGGCATAGGAGTTCCCTGCAATGCGGTGCACATGTGGGTAGGACCAAGAAGTGTAAACGGCGACCACAGCTGTTACCACACGTGCGTCCATGTACCCGGCTGCGGGTTGGCTGCGCACACGGCGCATGCCTCCGCCTGCCATCCCTGTTCTGCTAGCCTCTGCGTGCCCGCGCCTGCACCGGACATTCCAGTCGCTGCTCAATGTGCATTCACCTGCTTGCCACAACACCAAGCGCTCTGGCACCTACCTGCCCCCTGCTGCATGCCACCGCGCACAGCTGCTGTGGGCAGTCAGCCTGGCCCGTACCGCCCTCACGCCTCCTGCCGCGCCAATGCAGCCAGGCCGGGCCACCCGCACTACTGTACTGTTGTTCGCTTGGGCCATGCGGTCTGAAAGGGACAGGAGCGGGGTTGAGGGGGGGTTGAGGGTGGGTGCGCGGGGGTAGGGTGTGTGTGCAAAGCCAGAGACAAGGCGAAGCCGGGGCAGGGAGTCATGCACAGCTGGCGACGGCACGCGCTTTGACGCGGCTCACTTACTACGTCTAGCCATGCGCGCCTCTCTACCTCCTGTCCGTCGCTGCTGGCCTGCGCAGTGCTCACCTTCCGACTCCTCCGCGGCCCCTTCGCCTTCTGGACCTGTGCCAGGCCGCATCGCCTGAAGCAGCGCCGCACGCACGCGCCCGCCCGCGACGCTGCCGCCTGCAGCCCTGATCTTGAACACCCAGTCCCACGCCGCGAGTGTTGGTGATAACGCCTGAATGCGGTGGAGCGGCTACCTGTGCAGCCGCTGGGGCGCCGCCGGCGGGAGGCGGCCCAGGTCCAGCTTGTGCGCTGGCGACGACAGCAGCCATGGCCTGTGGGGGGCCACCGCCGAAGCGCCACCGCTGCGCCCGCCCGCGCCGCCGCCGCCTGCAGCCCTGATCTTGACCGCCCAGTCCCGCGCCAGTGCTTGTGGAGCCACCTGATGCGGTGGAGCGGCTGCCTGTGCAGCCGCTGGGGCGCCGCCGGCGGGAGGCGGCCCGGGTCCAGCTTGTGCGCTGGCGACGACAGCAGCCATGGCCTGTGGGGGGCCGCATCGCCTGAAGCAGCGCCGCATGCACGCGCCCGCCCGCGACGCCGCCGCCTGCAGGCCCTGATCTTGAACGCCCAGTCCCGCGCCAGTGCTTGTGGAGCCACCTGATGCGGTGGAGCGGCTGCCTGTGCAGCCGCTGGGGCGCCGCCGGCGGGGGCCAGCACGCCGGCGCTGACAGCGCGGCTGAGCCCGAGGGCGCGCGCGACACCCCCATCTGGGCCAACGCCGCGTGCAGTCCTGACCGGCAGCGGTGGCTTGCACCCTGACGCCGCCGGCTTGATATTGTAATGCTGTTACTGCCGCTGGCACGCGTGCTGTCACTAGTGCTGTTGCTAATGCTGTTGTTACTGCTGATGAGGCGGCGCCGATGCTGTTGCCGCCGGCCGCAACGCCCACCGCCGTCCCCGCCTGCGGCTCCTCCGGGGCCCTCCGTGACGGCGGCGCTGCTTGCGAGACGTGGCTGAGGAGTCCACTCGCACCCACCTCCTGCACATCGCATCACACACTGGGCATCGTCAGTCGGCCAATGTCAGAATGTTGTGGGGCGCATCAGCACTCCAAGTTGAGTGACTGACATGCAAGTCAAACTTGGTCGGGTGACGCCTTCGTTCCCACACACCGGTGGCTGTAGCCCATGCCGGGCATGTGGGTCCAGATGATCCAGGGCATACGTACTCACGCACTCATCCCAGCCACATAACCACCCAGATGGAAAGTCGAAATGAAGTGCAACCAGACAAAGCGTGGGACATCGCCCCCAACCGCTCCCACCTCCAGCGCCTGCAGATGCTCCTCGCCTCCGTCAGGTCTCCAGAGCCGGTGGGTGTGCCCATCGGCTCCGCCCGCACCTGTGGGCCGCCGAAGCGCTCCCACGGCTGCCGCGCCAGCAGGTATTGCACTTGACCTGAGCACGGGGAAGAGCAACAACGAGGCACAAGGTCGGCATCTCAGCCACCATACCCACGGTACGATGCAGCAGGCTCAGTTGAATGTTGGCCGGCTAAGCCGCGCCGCCCTAGGACGACCCTGGCAAGACCCCCAATGCACGAGCTAGCCAGCAGCAGCACCCGAGCGCTCCCGCAGGGCGCTGCGGACAGCTGCAACGCCCACGGCTGCAACGCCCACGCCCATGTTCCGCGTTGTCCAAGGCAATGTCTCCACACGCATCACTCGCTGCCGGTATGCGCTCAGTGGTCCCCTGCTGCGACCTCACGTGCCCCCCATCGCCCCGCAGCCCGGAGCTTAAATAGGGACTCGGCACGCGGTGACCCATCACGCGCCACTACGTGCCGCGCCGCCACGCGCCACGCCACACGCCACGTCACGCCGCCGCTACACTACGAACCGCCACGGGCCGCGCCGCGCCGCGTTCCTACCCCGCCCCGCCCCCAAACATCCCCCGCCAGCACATGCACGCCCAAAGCCACCACCCACCTGCGCCGCATTGCCGAGGAGGCAGGGCCCTGGGCCACGTCCACGGACGGCGGCGGGGCGGGAAAGACCGCGCCGCCGCCGCCTGCAGCCCTCATCTTGAACGCCCAGTCCCGCGCCAGTGCTTGTGGAGCCGCCTGATGCGGTGGAGCGGCTGCCTGTGCAGCCGCTGGGGCGCCGCTGGCGGGAGGCGGCCCAGGTCCAGCTTGTGCGCTGGCGACGACAGCAGCCATGGCCTGTGGAGGGCCACCGCCGAAGCGCCACCGCTGCGCCCGCCTGCGCCGCCGCCGCCTGCAGCCCTGATCTTGAACGCCCAGTCCCGCGCCAGTGCTTGTGGAACCGCCTGATGCGGTGGAGCGGCTGCCTGTGCAGCCGCTGGGGCGCCGCCGGCGGGGGCCAGCACGCCGGCGCTGACAGCGCGGCTGAGCCCGAGGGCGCGCGCGACACCGCCATCTGGGCCAACGCCGCGTGCAGTCCTGACCGGCAGCGGTGGCTTGCACCCTGACGCCGCCGGCTTGATACTGTAATGCTGTTACTGCCGCTGTCACGCGTGCTGTCACTAGTGCTGTTGCTAATGCTGTTGTTACTGCTGTTGAGGCGGCGCCGATGCTGTTGCCGCTGGCCGCAACGCCCACCGCCGTCCCCGCCTGCGGCTCCTCCCGGACCCTCCGTGACGACGGCGCTGCTTGCGAGACGTGGCTGAGGAGTCCACTCGCACCCACCTCCTGCACATCGCATCACACACTGGGCATCGTCAGTCGGCCAATGTCAGAATGTTGCGGGGCGCATCAGCACTCCAAGTTGAGGGACTGACATGCAAGTCAAACTTGGTCGGGTGACGCCTTCCCACACACCGGTGGCTGTAGCCCATGCCGGGCATGTGGGTCCAGATGATCCAGGGCATACGTACTCACGCACTCATCCCAGCCACATAACCACCCAGATGGAAAGTCGAAATGAAGTGCAACCAGACAAAGCGTGGGACATCGCCCCCAACCGCTCCCACCTCCAGCGTTGAATGTTGGCCGGCTAAGCCGCGCCGCCCTAGGACGACCCTGGCAAGACCCCAATGCACGAGCTAGCCAGCAGCAGCACCCGAGCGCTACCGCAGGGCGCTGCGGACAGCTGCAACGCCCACGGCTGCAACGCCCACGCCCATGTTCCGCGTTGTCCAAGGCAATGTCTCCACACGCATCACTCGCTGCCGGTATGCGCTCAGTGGTCCCCTGCTGCGACCTCACGTGCCCCCCATCGCCCCGCAGCCCGGAGCTTGAATAGGGACTCGGCACGCGGTGACCCATCACGCGCCACTACGTGCCGCGCCGCCACGCGCCACGCCACACGCCACGTCACGCCGCCGCTACACTACGAACCGCCACGGGCCGCGCCGCGCCGCGTTCCTACCCCGCCCCGCCCCCAAACATCCCCCGCCAGCGCATGCACGCCCAAAGCCACCACCCACCTGCGCCGCATTGTCGGGGAGGCAGGGGCCTGGGCCACGTCCACGGACGGCGGCGGGGCGGGAAAGACCGCGCCGCCGCCACCTGCAGCCCTCATCTTGAACGCCCAGTCCCGCGCCAGTGCTTGTGGAGCCACCTGATGCGGTGGAGCAGCTGCCTGTGCAGCCGCTGGGGCGCCGCCGGCGGGAGGCGGCCCAGGTCCAGCTTGTGCGCTGGCGACGACAGCAGCCATGGCCTGTGGAGGGCCACCGCCGAAGCGCCACCGTTGCGCCCGCCTGCGCCGCCGCCGCCTGCAGCCCTCATCTTGAACGCCCAGTCCCGCGCCAGTGCTTGTGGAACCGCCTGATGCGGTGGAGCGGCTGCCTGTGCAGCCGCTGGGGCGCCGCCGGCGGGGGCCAGCACGCCGGCGCTGACAGCGCGGCTGAGCCCGAGGGCGCGCGCGACACCGCCACCTGGGCCAACGCCGCGTGCAGTCCTGACCGGCGGCGGTGGCTTGCACCCTGACGCCGCCGGCTTGATACTGTAATGCTGTTACTGCCGCTGTCACGCGTGCTGTCACTAGTGCTGTTGCTAATGCTGTTGTTACTGCTGTTGAGGCGGCGCCGATGCTGTTGCCGCTGGCCGCAACGCCCACCGCCGTCCCCGCCTGCGGCTCCTCCCGGACCCTCCGTGACGACGGCGCTGCTTGCGAGACGTGGCTGAGGAGTCCACTCGCACCCACCTCC
>NC_057012.1:5069524-5073775 GCF_000002595.2 Chlamydomonas reinhardtii
GAACGCCCAGTCCCGCGCCAGTGCTTGTGGAGCCACCTGATGCGGTGGAGCAGCTGCCTGTGCAGCCGCTGGGGCGCCGCTGGCGGGAGGCGGCCCAGGTCCAGCTTGTGCGCTGGCGACGACAGCAGCCATGGCCTGTGGAGGGCCACCGCCGAAGCGCCACCGTTGCGCCCGCCTGCGCCGCCGCCGCCTGCAGCCCTGATCTTGAACGCCCAGTCCCGCGCTAGTGCTTGTGGAACCGCCTGATGCGGTGGAGCGGCTGCCTGTGCAGCCGCTGGGGCGCCGCCGGCGGGGGCCAGCACGCCGGCGCTGACAGCGCGGCTGAGCCCGAGGGCGCGCGCGACACCCCCATCTGGGCCAACGCCGCGTGCAGTCCTGACCGGCGGCGGTGGCTTGCACCCTGACGCCGCCGGCTTGATACTGTAATGCTGTTACTGCCGCTGTCACGCGTGCTGTCACTAGTGCTGTTGCTAATGCTGTTGTTACTGCTGTTGAGGCGGCGCCGATGCTGTTGCCGCCGGCCGCAACGCCCACCGCCGTCCCCGCCTGCGGCTCCTCCCGGACCCTCCGTGACGACGGCGCTGCTTGCGAGACGTGGCTGAGGAGTCCACTCGCACCCACCTCCTGCACACCGCATCACACACTGGGCATCGTCAGTCGGCCAATGTCAGAATGTTGCGGGGCGCATCAGCACTCCAAGTTGAGGGACTGACATGCAAGTCAAACTTGGTCGGGTGACGCCTTCCCACACACCGGTGGCTGTAGCCCATGCCGGGCATGTGGGTCCAGATGATCCAGGGCATACGTACTCACGCACTCATCCCAGCCACATAACCACCCAGATGGAAAGTCGAAATGAAGTGCAACCAGACAAAGCGTGGGACATCGCCCCCAACCGCTCCCACCTCCAGCGCCTGCAGATGCTCCTCGCCTCCGTCAGGTCTCCAGAGCCGGTGGGTGTGCCCATCGGCTCCGCCCGCACCTGTGGGCCGCCGAAGCGCTCCCACGGCTGCCGCGCCAGCAGGTATTGCACTTGACCTGAGCACGGGGAAGAGCAACAACGCGGCGCAAGGTCGGCATCGCAGCCACCATACCCACAGTACGATGCAGGCTCAGTTGAATGTTGGCCGGCTAAGCCGCGCCGCCCTAGGACGACCCTGGCAAGACCCCCAATGCACGAGCTAGCCAGCAGCAGCACCCGAGCGCTCCCGCAGGGCGCTGCGGACAGCTGCAACGCCCACGGCTGCAACGCCCACGCCCATGTTCCGCGTTGTCCAAGGCAATGTCTCCACACGCATCACTCGCTGCCGGTATGCGCTCAGTGGTCCCCTGCTGCGACCTCACGTGCCCCCCATCGCCCCGCAGCCCGGAGCTCAAATAGGGACTCGGCACGCGGTGACCCATCACGCGCCACTACGTGCCGCGCCGCCACGCGCCACGCCACACGCCACGTCACGCCGCCGCTACACCACGAACCGCCACGGGCCGCGCCGCGCCCCGTTCCTACCCCGCCCCGCCCCCAAACATCCCCCGCCAGCACATGCACGCCCAAAGCCACCACCCACCTGCGCCGCATTGTCGGGGAGGCAGGGGCCTGGGCCACGTCCACGGACGGCGGCGGGGCGGGAAAGACCGCGCCGCCGCCGCCTGCAGCCCTCATCTTGAACGCCCAGTCCCGCGCCAGTGCTTGTGGAGCCGCCTGATGCGGTGGAGCGGCTGCCTGTGCAGCCGCTGGGGCGCCGCTGGCGGGAGGCGGCCCAGGTCCAGTTTGTGCGCTGGCGACGACAGCAGCCATGGCCTGTGGAGGGCCACCGCCGAAGCGCCACCGCTGCGCCCGCCTGCGCCGCCGCCGCCTGCAGCCCTGATCTTGAACGCCCAGTCCCGCGCCAGTGCTTGTGGAACCGCCTGATGCGGTGAAGCGGCTGCCTGTGCAGTCGCTGGGGCGCCGCCGGCGGGGGGCAGCACGCAGGGCCTCAGCGGCCGGCGCTGACAGCGCGGCTGAGCCCGAGGGCGCGCGCGACACCCCCATCTGGGCCAACGCCGCGTGCAGTCCTGACCGGCGGCGGTGGCTTGCACCCTGACGCCGCCGGCTTGATACTGTAATGCTGTTACTGCCGCTGTCACGCGTGCTGTCACTAGTGCTGTTGCTAATGCTGTTGTTACTGCTGATGAGGCCGCGCCGATGCTGTTGCCGCCGGCCGCAACGCCCACCGCCGCCCCCGCCTGCGGCTCCTCCCGGGCCCTCCGTGACGGCGGCGCTGCTTGCGAGACGTGGCTGAGGAGTCCACTCGCACCCACCTCCTGCACATCGCATCACACACTGGGCATCGTCAGTCGGCCAATGTCAGAATGTTGCGGGGCGCATCAGCACTCCAAGTTGAGGGACTGACATGCAAGTCAAACTTGGTCGGGTGACGCCTTCCCACACACCGGTGGCTGTAGCCCATGCCGGGCATGTGGGTCCAGATGATCCAGGGCATACGTACTCACGCACTCATCCCAGCCACATAACCACCCAGATGGAAAGTCGAAATGAAGTGCAACCTGACAAAGCGTGGGACATCGCCCCCAACCGCTCCCACCTCCAGCGCCTGCAGATGCTCCTCGCCTCCGTCAGGTCTCCAGAGCCCGTGGGTGTGCCCATCGGCTCCGCCCGCACCTGTGGGCCGCCGAAGCGCTCCCACGGCTGCCACGCCAGCAGGTATTGCGCTTGACCTGAGCACGGGGAAGAGCAACAACGAGGCACAAGGTCGGCATCGCAGCCACCATACCCACGGTACGATGCAGGCTCACTTGAATGTTGGCCGGCTAAGCCGCGCCGCCCTAGGACGACCCTGGCAAGACCCCCAATGCACGAGCTAGCCAGCAGCAGCACCCGAGCGCTCCCGCAGGGCGCTGCGGACAGCTGCAACGCCCACGGCTGCAAAGCCCACGCCCATGTTCCGCGTTGTCCAAGGCAATGTCTCCACACGCATCACTCGCTGCCGGTATGCGCTCAGTGGTCCCCTGCTGCGACCTCACGTGCCCCCCATCGCCCCGCAGCCCGGAGCTTAAATAGGGACTCGGCACGCGGTGACCCATCACGCGCCACTACGTGCCGCGCCGCCACGCGCCACGCGCCACGCCACGTCACGCCGCCGCTACACTACGAACCGCCACGGGCCGCGCCGCGCCGCGTTCCTACCCCGCCCCGCCCCCAAACATCCCCCGCCAGCACATGCACGCCCAAAGCCACCACCCACCTGCGCCGCATTGTCGGGGAGGCAGGGGCCTGGGCCACGTCCACGGACGGCGGCGGGGCGGGAAAGACCAGCTTGGGCCAGCGCGCTAGCAGCTCCCAGCGGCCGCTGAGAGTTACCGTGGGCGCTTCGGCAGAACTACATCGCTGCCACCCAGCCTCCTCACGCCATATGCTACAAGCGCCATGTGCCGTTCGCCCGGCTGCCCGCTGAGCTCCCCCTGAACCCTAATCGCCAGACCTGCAGGGCCTCGTTGCCGAGACGCAGGCTCCCCGTCCCCGAATGATAGCTACCCACGACAGTGATATATGCCATAGACGCTTAACACAGCGGGGCGTCAGAAAGCAGGTTTGTGGCGTCTCGAGCTAAGTTCATGGCGGGTTGGACATGCTCCTGGCTCAGGATGGCATTCTCGTACTCGGTTACGTATATCTATGTGGTGAAATATTTATTCTAGAAGTGACGTGCACAGGAATATGTCCGGGTCCACGGCCAGCAGCTGCATCGGAGCCGGCTGTGTGACAGCTACGTTACTTGCGGCATGACGCAGTCTAGCATGCTACACGACCATATGCCTGATATATTTGAGTTATGCAGCCCAGAGCCAGGTCTGGGGCCGTGTGCGTGTTTTGCGTGGCGTGCTCTTAACCTGTCCAGTCAGGCAGCCTGCGGTCGCGGCGGAGGGGTGACACTCGCGGGTTTGGCTGCTCTCATCCAGCTCCGGTCGACTAGCCGTGGGCTTACTTCAAGGCAACGGCTGTAAAGCTTGGGCTCACTTTCAGGTCCTGGTGGAGGGGGCAGGGGGGGGGGTAGGAAACAAAGTGCCAGACCCCATGCCCCGAAACCCTCGGGACACTCCTAGAGGGGACGACCGACCCCCCCCCCCAACACCCACACACCCACACACACGGACAAACCTTGATGTTTAGGGGTTAAAACCCCTCCATCTTATACCAAAGTGGCGTCAATCGACTCCTCAAGACAAGCACTATCACTCCGTGCCATCCGCGGT
>NC_057012.1:5074622-5077237 GCF_000002595.2 Chlamydomonas reinhardtii
TTACCCACATCCCGCTAGCTCGCACAGGCCGGTGGCCCACATCGCGAAGCCTTCGCCGCACACGCAGGCCCCACCACGCCCCGTCCACCGCCGCACCCACCTCCTGCACCAGCTCGAGCCCATGCGCCGTGCCGCCCTCTGCCCCCAGCGCGCCTCCGTTCCTCTCCCGCACGCCCGCTCCTGCACAGCTAACGCTGAGCTTCTCGGCATAGGAGTCCCCTGCAATGCGGTGCACATGTGGGTAGGACCAAGAAGTGTAAACGGCGACCACAGCTGTTACCACACGTGCGTCCATGTACCCGGCGCACACGGCGCATGCCTCCGCCCGCCATCCCTGTTCTACTAGCCTCTGCGTGCCCGAGCCTGCACCGGACATTCCAGTCGCTGCTCAATGTGCATTCACCTGCTAGCCACAACACCAAGCGCTCTGGCACCTACCTGCCCCCTGCTGCATGCCACCGCGCACAGCTGCTGTGGGCAGTCAGCCTGGCCCGTACCGCCCTCAAGCCTCCTGCCGCGCCAATGCAGCCAGGCCGGGCCACCCGCACTACTGTACTGTTGTTCGCTTGGGCCATGCGGTCTGAAAGGGACAGGAGCGGGGTTGAGGGTGGGTTCAGGGTGGGTGCGCGGGGGTAGGGTGTGTGTGCATAGCCACAGACAAGGCGAAGCCGGGGCAGGGAGTCATGCACAGCTGGCGACGGCACGCGCTTTGACGCGGCTCACTTACTACGTCTAGCCATGCGCGCCTCTCTACCTCCTGTCCGTCGCTGCTGGCCTGCGCAGTGCTCACCTTCCGACTCCTCCGCGGCCCCTTCGCCTGCTGGACCTGTGCCAGGCCGCATCGCCTGAAGCAGCGCCGCACGCACGCGCCCGCCCGCGACGCCGCCGCCTGCAGCTCTGATCTTGAACACCCAGTCCCACGCCGCGAGTGTTGGTGATAACGCCTGAATGCGGTGGAGCGGCTACCTGTGTAGCCGTCGGGGTGCTGCCGGCGGGGGGCGGCACGGGTTCAGCGTGAGCGCTGGCGACGACAGCAGCCATGGCCCGTGGAGGGCCACCGCCGAAGCGCCACCGTTGCGCCCGCCCGCGCCGCCGCCGCCTGCAGCCCTGATCTTGAACGCCCAGTCCCGCGCCAGTGCTTGTGGAGCCACCTGATGCGGTGGAGCGGCTGCCTGTGCAGCCGCTGGGGCGCCGCCGGCGGGAGGCGGCCCAGGTCCAGCTTGTGCGCTGGCGACGACAGCAGCCATGGCCTGTGGGGGGCCGCATCGCCTGAAGCAGCGCCGCATGCACGCGCCCGCCCGCGCCGCCGCCGCCTGCAGCCCTCATCTTGAACACCCAGTCCCGCGCCAGTGCTTGTGAAGCCGCCTGATGCGGTGGAGCGGCTGCCTGTGCAGCCGCTGGGGCGCCGCCGGCGGGAGGCGGCCCAGGTCCAGCTTGTGCGCTGGCGACGACAGCAGCCATGGCCTGTGGAGGGCCACCGCCGAAGCGCCACCGTTGCGCCCGCCCGCGCCGCCGCCGCCTGCAGCCCTGATCTTGACCGCCCAGTCCCGCGCCAGTGCTTGTGGAGCCACCTGATGCGGTGGAGCGGCTGCCTGTGCAGCCGCTGGGGCGCCGCCGGCGGGAGGCGGCCCAGGTCCAGCTTGTGCGTTGGCGACGACAGCAGCCATGGCCTGTGGGGGGCCACCGCCGAAGCGCCACCGTTGCGCCCGCCCGCGCCGCCGCCGCCTGCAGCCCTGATCTTGACCGCCCAGTCCCGCGCCAGTGCTTGTGGAGCCACCTGATGCGGTGGAACGGCTGCCTGTGCAGCCGCTGGGGCGCCGCCGGCGGGAGGCGGCCCAGGTCCAGCTTGTGCGCTGGCGACGACAGCAGCCATGGCCTGTGGGGGGCCACCGCCGAAGCGCCACCGTTGCGCCCGCCCGCGCCGCCGCCGCCTGCAGCCCTGATCTTGACCGCCCAGTCCCGCGCCAGTGCTTGTGGAGCCACCTGATGCGGTGGAGCGGCTGCCTGTGCAGCCGCTGGGGCGCCGCCGGCGGGAGGCGGCCCGGGTCCAGCTTGTGCGCTGGCGACGACAGCAGCCATGGCCTGTGGGGGGCCACCGCCGAAGCGCCACCGCTGCGCCCGCCCGCGCCGCCGCCGCCTGCAGCCCTGATCTTGACCGCCCAGTCCCGCGCCAGTGCTTGTGGAACCGCCTGATGCGGTGGAACGGCTGCCTGTGCAGCCGCTGGGGCGCCGCCGGCGGGAGGCGGCCCGGGTCCAGCTTGTGCGCTGGCGACGACAGCAGCCATGGCCTGTGGGGGGCCACCACCGAAGCGCCACCTTTGCGCCCGCCCGCGCCGCCGCCGCCTGCAGCCCTGATCTTGAACGCCCAGTCCCGCGCCAGTGCTTGTGGAGCCACCTGATGCGGTGGAGCGGCTGCCTGTGCAGCCGCTGGGGCGCCGCCGGCGGGAGGCGGCCCGGGTCCAGCTTGTGCGCTGGCGACGACAGCAGCCATGGCCTGTGGGGGGCCACCGCCGAAGCGCCACCGTTGCGCCCGCCTGCGCCGCCGCCGCCTGCAGCCCTCATCTTGAAAGCCCAGTCCCGCGCCAGTGCTTGTGGAACCGCCTGATGCGGGGAGC